>NC_058028.1:1570259-1705964 GCF_019176455.1 Solea senegalensis | reverse complement strand
AACTACTCTGTACAACAACTACTCTGCACAACAACAACTACTCTGCACAACAACTACTCTGCACAACAACAACTACTCTGTATAACTAACTAATGAGCGGACTGTTCTGTGTGTCCATTAACTCTTTGACACGCCCATAAAAACTAATCTATGGCAAAGTGAAAAGGTTTCCTCACAGAATAAAAACCCTCGTATTAAAAAACTGAACGTTTTATGGAATCTGATGGAAAAAGACTCACATGGACAACAAGTGCAGTGTTTACAGAGCACTTCACTTAATAAAAAGAACTTTAATGAGGAGACAGTGCTGAAGACAAGGAAGGGGAGGAGGTTAGGGTGGAACCAGAGAGAGAGAGAGACAGAGAGAGAGAGAGAGAGAGAGAGACAGAGAGAGAGAGAGAGAGAGAGACAGAGAGAGACAGAGAGAGAGATGGTCAGTTTGGAGATGACTCATTTCCAGACTCATTAATGCATGTGTGTGTGTGTGTGAGACAGAGCATGTGTGTGTAGACAGAGCATGCGTGTGTGTACTTGTTTTTGTTACCTCTTTAGGGCTTTTTCTTGTCAGGGCCAGTAGTCCTCATCGAAACCAAAACCTGGTCCTAACGCAGCAGAACCCCATTTCTAAGGAACTGGTTAATATTTGAATTGTGGTTTGGTTAAGGTTAGAGATGATACTTTGCTTTAGCTGGAAAACTTAATAAGGTTCTGCAAACCTGTGTGTGTGTGTGTGTGTGTGTGTGTGTGTGTGTGTGTGTGTGTGTGTGTGTGTGTGTGGCCCGAGTCAGGACACTGGCCTTACTATCGACTCCCACAGGACGACACTAATGACAAACATCCTGCTTCACATGTGCATGGTGTTGTCACCCGTCTGTCTCTGACTCACTCTCACGTCTGACAATTGAAACTATGGCCATTATCTCTGTCACACTCACACACTCACAGGGACACACAGTCACACTTAGATCTACTGTTCTGTGAAGAATGAAGGACAAGCTGCCACAGAGACACGGCAGTGCATGTTCATTGACTGTTCCAGGAATGGTTTGCTCTATGGTTGTGTGAGTGATTTTGTTGTGCATGAATTATTCAGTGTGGTGTTTATGTTTATGTCTCACCAAGTCTGTGCATCTGTGCCAAGTGACGCAGAAACCCTCTAATCTCATTTGTTGGCTTGACGATGTTCCACTTTATACTGTACTATACTATACTATACTATAATACTATAATACTTGATACTGTACTATACTATACTATAATACTTGATACTATAATACTTGATACTATACTATAATATTTGATACTATACTATACTATACTATACTATAATACTATAATACGATACTATACTATACTATACTATAATACTATAATACTATAATACGATACTATACTATACTATACTATACTATAATATTTGATACTATACTATAATACTTGATACTGTACTATAATACTTGATACTATACTATAATACTTGATACTATACTATAATACATTATACTATACTATAATACTTGATACTATACTATAATACATTATACTATACTATAATACTTGATACTTACTATATACTATATAATACTTGATACTACACTATAATACTATAATACTATAATACGATACTATACTATACTATACTATAATACTTGATACTATAATACTTGATACTATACTATAATATTTGATACTATACTATACTATACTATACTATACTATACTTAATACTATACTATAATACTTGATACTACACTATAATACTATAATACTGTACTATAATACTTGATACTATACTATAATACTTGATACTATACTTTATATATACTATAATACTTGATACTATAATACTTGATGCTATACTATAATACTTGATACTATGCTATAATACTTGATGCTATACTATACTATACTATAATGCTTGATGCTATGCTATACTATACTATGCTATACTATAATGCTTGATACTACACTATAATATGCTATAATACTTGATACTATACTATAATACTTGATACTATACTATACTATACTATACTTAATACTTGATACTATACTATAATACTTGATACTAAACTATAATACTTGATACTATACTATACTATAATACTTGATACTATGCTATAACACTATAATACTTGATACTATACTATAATACTATAATACTTGATACTATACTATAATGATACTTCACTATAATACTATAATACTTGATACTATACTATAATATGATACTATACTATAATGCGATACTATATATAATACCTGATACTATAATACTTGATACTATACTATAATACTTGATACTATACTATAATACTTGATACTATAATACTTGATACTATACTATAATACTTGATACTATAATACTTGATACTATACTATAATACTTGATACTATACTATAATACTTGATACTATACTATAATACTTGATACTATAATACTTGATACAATACTATAATACTTGATACTATACTATAATACTTGATACTATACTATAATACTTGATACTATAATACTTGATACAATACTATAATACTTGATACTATACTATAATACTTGATACTATACTATAATACTTGATACTATAATACTTGATACAATACTATAATACTTGATACTATACTATAATACTTGATACTATAATACTTGATACTATACTATAATACTTGATACTATACTATACTATAATACTATACTATAATACTATACTATACTATAATACTTATACTATAATACTTGATACTATACTATAATACTTGATACTATACCATAATACTTGATACTATATATACTATACTATAATACTTGATACTATAATACTTGATACTATACTATAATACTATACTATACTACTATACTATACTATACTATAATACTATAATACTATACTATACTATACTATACTATACTATAATACTTGATACTATACTATAATACTTGATACTATACTATAATACTTGATACTATAATACTTGATACTATACTATAATACTTGATACTATACTATAATACTTGATACTATACTATAATACTTGATACTTGATACTATAATACTTGATACTATAATAGTTTGTTTCCATTGAAAGTGACATGGTATTTTCCATAAACATAATTCATTTGCATTAACTTTCAGGTCGATACTAAACAGACGAAGTTGTTGTGTAAGTTTTTTTTTTTGAGCTCATTCAGGCTCCAGACGTCAGAGCTGCTGATTGTCTAACATGTCAACAGTCACAGCATAGATACTGTTCGGTGATTCCCTGTAGCATCGTGAAAGCATTAGCAAGGTGTAGCCTATTGTTCTCTTGCTATTCTGCACGCTAATAAACAATAATCATAAATCATAATGACTGTGTCTATAGTTGCACAATATTGCTTAACACATTTGTCCAGACAGAATATGCAGAACATTTGAGTTTTATGTTCTTACTGTCAATAATGTCACCGCTGCCCTTTCTATCATAATGCTCCATGGGAGAGGCGTTTGTGACATGTTTATCCTTATAAAAGTTATTTTATGGTTTATAAAATCACTCAACCAGCTAACTGACGTAGAAAAAGATAAAACTCGAATAAACATCAACCCTTAATGCTTCACCAAGCTAAAGTCATGTGAATCCAAATATCTGCCGTTATTCCCCGTTTATACTCCGTGTAACCTGTCATATTATATATCATAATATGATATATATACATATTATATATCATAATATGAGAGGTTGATATAATATGTCACCTCACGTACTCTACAGCTCACCCTGTCAATGCTTCTTTAAATCTATGTGTGTTCAGGCCATTGGTGTGAGGAGCTGTCAGTGCACTGAGACCTGCAGGTGTGTGTGCGTGTGCGTGTGCGTGTGCGTGTGTGCGTGTGCGTGTGCGTGTGCTGTTTGTCAGGGATCAGAAAACCTGAAGCTGCCATCTGTCGTTTGTTTTGTCTGATGTTCAGCATCAGTGAATCACTGCCGTCGTCTGCTGGGCTGAACTCAAGAGTCAACATGTGCTCCAAAGGCTCCAGGAGTGTTTAACATGAGCTTAATAAAGGGATAGTGCAGCTTTTTTGGACTCAGCATGAGACGCAGATGTTTGACTGCAGGAAAAACTGATTTTAGCCACGGCACAAAAAGCTTAATGAATAAAATACTGAATATGATTTGATTTTGGATGTGTTAGCAGTGCTAGCATGTACATGCTGCACATGTGCGCTGCATGAATGTGTGAGTGAATGGATGATTGGCAGAAACTTTGAGTGGTCATCGAGCCCAGAAGCGTTATTTATAACGACCATTTACTATTTCAAGTTCACAAGTAATTACTATAATTAGTAAATGCTACTCACAAGCAACCGTTAAGTACATTAGGTCACATGACATTACATGTCATTATATTATATTAAGTGCGATGTACAAGTAAGAGCTTTTTCTTTTTGTCGTCGTCGTCTTAGTCGAGGTAGAGTCAAAACAAATGTGTTTTTAGTTGACGGCGGATGATGTGGAGGTTTCTGCTGTCCGGATGTCGATGAGGAGATCGTTCCACCATTTACACGCGAGGACAGTGAACAGTCGTGAATTCTGTGAATGTCTCTGCGATCCTCTCAGTGAGGGGGCAGCGAGCCAGTTTGTCAATGCAGAGCCGACTGGGCGGGCTGGGGTGTAGGTTTTGATCATGTCCTGGATGTAGGCTGGACTGGATCTGTTTGTAGCATGGAACGCAAGCACTAGAGTCCTGAAGCGGATGCGAGCAGCTACAGGAAGCCAGTGAAGGGAGCGGAGGAGCGGCGTAGTGTGGGAGAATGTCGGTAAGTTGAAGACCAGTCGAGCTGCTGCATTCTGGATGAGCTGCAGAGGTCGTGTGGCACATGCAGGAAGACCAGCCAGGAGGGAGGTGCAGTAATCCAAGCGTGAGATGACCAGAGCCTGGACCAGAACCTGGACCAGAACCTGGACCAGAACCTGTGCCGCCTTCTGGGTTAGAAGAGGCCATATCCTTCTGATGTTGTGCGACATGTATCTGTAAGATTGAGCTGTTGCAGCGATGTTGGCTGTGAGGGAGAGATGGTCATCACGTGTCCAGCAACAAAACATGTTGGAGCTTCCTCCTGTTGTCAGTGAGTTCCCGTTCAGGGAGACTTTACGTCATCCTAATCTGTGTCATGAGTACTTGAACACTAACGGTGTTAACAAAGTTAACAAAGTAAAAACTGTTCAAAAACAGCCACGTATGTGTCACTTTTTCTCAACGTTTGAGTTCAAAGGGATTTGACGTCAGAGCACAAGAGTCGTTCCACTGCTGCCTCCATCACTCTCAGTTCAAATGTGTTATTTTGTGACTTTAGTGTTTGAAATCATTTGCTCCTGTGTTTCTCTGACCTGAAAAATGTTTCGATTTTATTCATGAGCTTTGGTGCAAGTGAGTGTGAGTGTCTGTGTCTCAGTACAGGGACCACACACAACCACACGTTTAGTCAATATTACCAGTAAATCAACAACAACAACAACAACTACTAATGATGACATAATAATAATAATAATAATAACATAATAGAGTTAAAAAAGGAGTATTAACATGTATTATTCTGTATGACTCTAAAGATCTAATGTAGGTTATCTTTGAAATACATAAGAAAATAACATTTACACTAACAGACTCTCCTCTTCCCTCATCTTTCATCTTCCTTATTTGCAATCCTCTACAACACTGCCCCCCATTGGTCATTCACCAGAGTACACCACAAAAAGAAGAAACTAAAGCTTCATTCAAAAGCATTTTTTTTAATCTACAATGATCCTGGCTTACATGAAGCCTTACAGAGTGACAAATACAAACCACATATGTACAGTGCTTTTCTTTCTTCAAGTAAACCTTGACATCATCAGCGTGTCCATAAAAAAAGAGCTACAACAAACACACATTTTACAGTTGATTCTTTCAAGTGGGTTCCAGGTACATTGTTTCAACACTCAGGTCCATGTCGGCGAGAGCATTCAAGTTCAGTCCAAAGAGCCAAAACCTCAAAGTGTCTCTGTCTCTGTCTCTGTCTCTGTCTCTGTCTCTGTCTCTGCAGGGTGAGTCATCGGCCCAAACCAGTGAGGAGCAGGAGAGGGCGCTCAAGCTGTGCAATACGTGATTATATTTATCATGTGTTTCATTTTGTACTTATTTATATTCATTGAAATGATTATACACGAAGCAAAAGAAAGCTTAAAAAAATGGCTTCATTTGGCACAATTCAAACTTAAGTTAGTGAGTTATACAAATTCAGTTCGAACTAATCTATTTGAGTGTTGCCAGTTGAAGTTTATCCAACTTTTTTTCCTGTCAGCGATTGTTGTTGTTGATTATAATAATAATAATAATAATAATAATATTAATGATGATGATAAATAATAAAAATCCACCTATGGGTTTGAAATATCCACCCATCCATCCCCAGTGGAACATGCGTGATGACCTCCAACAACCTTTTCATGGATAAATGACGTTTTACTCAGTGGAACTGAACCTTTACATTCACTATGTGTTAACTAAGGATGAGCTGACACGATATTCACTATCAGTATTTATCCAATACTGGTCAGAATCACTGGATCAGATGTGGGGTAAGAAATCAGATATGATCAGAAAACACTAAATATCATAAATATTAATGCACCACCAAAGTCACGTGACCAGATAAGAGTGAGGGATGCACATGTCTGCTGTGATCTTTGTGGAGAAAATGATGAGTGGAAGTTGTATTTTACACAAACTGTATCATACTCACATAAGTAGATTCTCAAAGCAGTGATATCAGTATTGGATATGAAAAGTGTTGAGTCATCCCTAGAATTTTGACAGATATGTGTTATAAATATCCCAAACAGCAGAGTAACCTAAAGTCACTGCTTTAAACTGATGACAGTAAACTAAGAAATGAAGAAGTTCCCCAAATGGCCATGACCTTCATCCAGGCCACATTGTCGCATTTCACTTCTTCCATATCTTCCCTAGAGATCAGATCCTGGTGACATTGATTAGTGATCATTACTGATGAGTCATGGTTAGACTTATTCGGTGGTCTATGACATAAGAAGGCTTCAATGTGCCTGTTCTTCTCTCCAACTGGTGTTTCTTCTGTGCGCCTCTCTGAGTTCCTCTCAGCCTGAATCGTCCCCGCTGTTCCCCGACCCTCCTTTCACCTGCTCCTCCGGTTCCTCCGCCGTCCCGCTGTCCGACTCCTCCTCGATGGCGATGTGCGTGTCCGCGGATGAGCACAGCGAGCTGATGCTGCTCTGCTCGGTGCACAGCGCACACGCCAGCGGAGATGGCAGCGCGTCCTCGCTGCTGCGGTGTCCAAAGTGGCTGCCGTGGAAACCGCAGAAAGGCAGGGACACGTGCACTGATCGCAGTCCGGAGGCAGCGGGGGCTGCGGCGGGGAAGGAGAGGCTGTTCTTCTTGGGCAGAGCGCCCCACTCCCGCCGCTCCTCCTCGTGTACCAGGCGCGTAAAGATGTTGATCCTTCTCTTTTCCCTGCGCTTGGAGCGGAAGTAAACAAGCATGACCCCGCAGAGGAAGACTCCGTAGAAACACATGACGATCAGTATGTAAAGAAACGCGTCCCCGTCGCCTTTGTCCGTCAGGGAGCTCGTGCTGCTCTCTGTGTGCAGGGAGATTCGGTTTGGGAAAGCTGTGGAGTTTTCCAGATGCTCCATATTTTCGTGAAATATACGTGAAGGACGACAAAGTTGCGCTGGGAAAAAAGAAACAAAAGTACATTCATATATATATGAGGTTTATTTCACTTTTACGCACGCTTTACGCACGCTTTACGACGCAAATGAGTGAAGTTTATGCTGCAAATGTATTTGACAAAGTGCTGCAATAGCATAGTAAAACATGTGTGAAGTCATTTTCAGACCATAACTGTGATTTTATGGACATGAATGTTTGTTTTCAGGAAGAAATATTATATTTATCAGTGATCCGTCTCTCTCTCTGTCTCACGCGCGCGCGCACACAATTATACGTAAATTAACATAAAACGATTTATTATTTTTCCACATACATATTACAAAATAGATTATTATAAGGTTGATTTATGTTAATTCTCGAGCTTACGTTGTGTCGTCTCTCGTTTGCGTTAAAAAAAAAGTTTTAGAAAAAGTTCCCAAAAACAAAACTGACATAAATGTAAACTCTCAAAACGAAGCAGCTGCTTCTAACCAATCACCAACAGTCTGTAAACACGAGCGTGTTCATGTGTTCACTCACCAAACAGTTGAGGCGAGTTTCAGCTTCTGTCTCGACTTCAGCTCTTCAGGAGTTTGGCAACGGATGAACTTATATATACAGAGACTCTGGACATCATGAGTCACATGACGGGGTCTGATTGTTTGACGAGTCCTCTGGCTATGGAAGCCCTGATGGGACTAAAGAAATAATGGAAAATAAATCAATCCTCTAATGTATGTGTATATATATATATTCACATATAACACTGGGGGATTCTAATAAAAACATCTAATGCCACTGGGTAAACTTCCTAACTTTTCAAAGACGTATCACATCATCTCTGACAGAAAGAGTTTCTGAGGGAATGAAGTGGAAAAATACATTTGAGAAGAAAGAGCAACCATTAGAGACTAGTGATGAAGGGTGAATTAAATGTGTGTTAGTGTGTGAGCATGTACAAGAGCTTTATTGGATCAGTCTAATTTTTCCATCACTAATCTTAAAGGATTTTTCAATAATTCTGTGATAAACATTAAAACTGAACTATGCAGCATTTTTAATCTAACAGCTTCAGAGTTGCGGTGATGGTTAAATGTCTTGTTGCTGTCTCCACTGCCCCTGCTGTCTGTTAGCAGAAAACCAGCCTTGCAAGGTCAGGGCCGCTGACCCAGAGGCCTCACAATCAGGAGGTCTCGCAAAAGTCTCATGACAAAACACAAACTGCTCCACAGCACTACACACGTCCAGCCCATAGACAGGTACTGAGTATAAAACTGAGGCAGCGATGGTGTTGTTTTAGACGTTCATTACGGCAGAGCCGGTGAAAAAGAAGCAGAGAAAACTGGAGGAAGCAAAGAAGAAGAAACATCTGTCTGACACCAACGGGTTTGGGGGTTACCGCCACAACAGGCACCAACCAACGGCTACAGCTTCAGTCAGCCGCCTCAACAATGGAGGCGACACATCAATGTCTCCCGCCTCCATCGGGAAGTGGTCCAAGTTCTGCCGGAGGTGGGAGTTGCACTTTCTAGCAGCCCCTACAGGGACACCAAAAAGGGGTGGGTACTCTGAACAGCTGTTGTTGCATAGGCACAAACAACAGTCAGTACCCGTCCCTTGACCCGAAGTCAGAGGGAGGCTACCCTCTCGTCTACCGGGCTGAACCCCAATGTACAGGCCCCGAGCCGGGGGCAATGAGTATACCCACACTCTGGACCACCAGGAGCTCGCCATCGTCCCCCTTCCCCGGGCCCCAATGACCCGTGTCCGGGCGTGGGAGAGTGTGGTCCATTCCTGTTCTTCTTAGAGGTCTTTGAACCGCTTTGTCCAGTCCCTCACCTAGGACCTGTTTGACCTGCCAGACAACGGAGGTCCTAGGATCATTGGGACACGCAGACCCCTCCACCATGATAACGCGTTGGATGGGCGGAACGATTGTTTTGAATAAAACAAAAATGAAGTTACGATTCACAAATCAAACATATTTATCTTTTACATATTCAAATGAGTAAAAGGTGTAACAGAAATGGCAGTAACATTATGTTCTAAACACATTTGCTCATAAAAAGTGTGCGAAACACTGTTGAGGCTGTGGTTAAGAAAATATCGCTGTAGGTAAACCAAACACAATCTTTATTTACTCGATTTTGAGTCGACATGGAGTAGAAATAAATATCTGAATGCACATTTGTTACACGGCAGACTCTTCATACACAAAACACGTGGAGACGGCCCTGCAGATCAAAGCTCCACAGACTCTTATGTACAGTTGGATTGTGACATAACATACTGTATATGGAACATATAGAAGACTTTAAACTGGTAACAACAGTCCTGCACACCAAATATTAGCAACACACACAAAGGTGCCCTTCAAAGTAAAAGCATAATCCTATTTTTTTTTTTCAACAAACTCTGAGAAAGTTTTATTTACATCCTACCGTCAATGATGATAGTTTTTCATATTGCACTATGATTTATCAACGATAATTGAGTCCGTCATTAACCAAAGTTAATGTGTGCACACTGTACAAAAGTATATTTTATCTGTGTCATTGTCGGAATATTCAGTCAACATCGTCATTGTTTTTATCACTGTGGTTGAAAACGGGAAAAATATACATTTCTCATCAATATGACCTCGTTATTCACCTTAAATGACTTTGTTGCTGTTGGTATCCAGATGTGCTGATGTTAGTGGATTCTTTTGTCTGCCACCCGCAGTCAGACTTCGACTCCCTCCTGACACAACTCAAAACATGTTCATAAAATGAAGGAGTTAACTGTCTCCTAACCTGCAGGAAAGCCTGGTTTCACAAAAGCAGTGTTTGGACAGAGATAAGAAACAAAGTAGAAGTTCCAACGTTCACATGGAAGACAATGTTGTACCTTTTGTAGGAAAAGTCCATTTTTCTACCTTATCAAACTGGACCAGTTCAAGTAGAATTCAGTAAACTAAAAGTTGTTCCTTCACAATACTGTAAAAATAAAAAATAAATTAAAGAGACAAAAACCTAAACTAAATGACATTTTGACAGATAAAAGCTAATTCATGTGATAGAATGTGCAGTGGTAATGGAAATAACCTTTGAAGGGACATTTTCTTTTTTTATATAAAAGGAATATGTGCATCTCTACCCTTGAACTTTGTTCCTTCTTATGATTGAATTCTCTTTACTTTTCTGATCTTAAAAAGGTTGATTTCTAATAATAATAATAATAATAATAATAATAATAATAATAAAGCACCGGAGAAGAGAACATGATCCAAATGTGCAGTGTGTGTGTAGCCTACATAACCAGTCTAGTGTGTCATAGGTGAGCAAAAAAGCAGGCGGAGCTTTTGGCAGGAGTTCAACCGACCACATCGGATCATGTGCTGCTAGCTGCACATGATCCGTTTCATAACTCACATCTGGGACAATAGGATCTGAACTCAGAGGTCAAACATCTGGTGGAAACATAATGGAAACTTCAAATAAGTGCAAAGAAAAGGAGGAAACTGCATCTTCTTCTCCTTCATTCTTTGACATGTGAAGAACACTGAGCCACAGGTTTAGACCACAGTGGCAGAGTTTCTGGCTACATCGACATCACTCTGCTTTCATTTGTGTTCATGTTTGTACACAATGTTTATTTTTGAATGTGTGCTAACTGCTTTGTATCTCACCCACAAACAGGTTCCATTTGACTGTATTTATTTAGAAATGAACCAAAGTGAATGCATGTGTTTGAGTTTGGATGTGCAGACACTTTTTAAACATGTAAACACAGTCAAGTAAAAAACTAAAAAGACAGAATCAGTACCCGAGTACCTGAAAGTTCACGTGAAGTGTTTTTAATATGCATTACTTATTATACCGATGTAAAGAAGATGATCTGAAAATGCTATTTTCAAATGAAAACCTCGTGTTGTGGACCAAGCCTCGGATTCAGGAGTCGGTCTGTGCTTTGCGACGCGGCCCTGACGTCACTTCCCACCGTACATCCTATCAATGTCGTCCTGGTAGTGTGTTTTCAGCTCCTTGCGTTTGAGCTTGAATGCATCGGTCACTAATCCAGACTCAGCAGTCCAAGGTTCTGGACTCAGATGGATCTTGCGTGGAATCTCAAAGCGCTCCATCCGCGCTGCAGCAGAAAAAAACAACATAAACACAAATGAGTCCATTTGTTTGCATCAAATATCAAAATCACTTTTTCAAACCTCTGAACTCTGTTCACGGACCTTCAAAATAAAACACCCTGGATAACAGACTCACTCATATTGACTTACATCTGTTATAATTATTATTATTGAATTTATTATGATTTGTTTTCATAATTCCTCAGCTCCACTCTGCTCACACACCCTGGTTAATACAGTAGAAGAGTACACAGTGTTTTATCTTGAAACTTAGTGTACACTGCTCTTGTTGTGCCCTTTTAATATTGTAAATGTGTGGGAGTAATAAAGGATTATCTAATCTGATTTGAATAAGTCACATGACGCCAAAACATACAGGAACACCTTTGATGTTTTAAATTATAATCAGAGTTTATTTCATGTTTGAGTTTTTAAAAGTGCTCGTATTGTTTTGGTGGAAGGAAAATTATTACGTTTTTTTCACTTAGTGTTTAGAGTTTTGAGAAATTCAGTTTCCAATGATTTATTTGTTGTTTTTTTCTAACCCAAACCAGTGATTGAAGGCTTTGATGCTTTGATGCTGTCTTACCTACGAGGGCAGCCTCAGTGATGACCTTGAGGACCAGCTCCTCCATGGCTTTGCTGACGCACAGCTCCTCCAGTGACCCTCTGATGCCGTACTGGTCGGCCAGAGACATCAGCTGCTTCTGATTGGGCACCACGAAGCCAATCACGTACGTCTCATCGCTGCAGAGCAACACGGGAAAACAGAGTCTGTGTGAAGCTCCATCAACCAAGTTTGGCCTAAATTTAGAATGAACGTGTAATGGAGAGAAGGATCCATCCATTCATCCATTCATCCATGCAGTAGAATGGAAGCTATAAATCTAAAGGCTTATGGTACAAAGAGACGAGCATCACACCGATTTAAACACATTAGCAAACCTGTAACATGTAACTTTAGTAAATGGTCCGTATTTACTGTAAATCTCGCTCTTCTCGTCTTCATGATCACTCAAACCTGCTTTACACTACATTTTTGCCATTCACTCATTCACACGCTGCCGGCACAGCCACCAGGAGCCACGTGGGGTTAAGTGCCTTGCCCAAGGACACGTCAGCATTTAGACTAGTTTTAGTTATTTAGTCACTTCAGAATGGATTTTCACAGCTCGCCTGACTCTAACTGCTCAACCTCAGGTAATTATTTCATTTTTTTTGTTTGATATATATACACATACACATATATATGAATACCATTAATACATGTGAATTACTGATAGTTCATCAGGTAAATAATGAACGAATTCATGACAGTCCATGTGTAAAATCATCTGTTTTTGTGTGAATTTCCAGGAACTTTCCACCGGAACTTTAGTGTAGGGATTTTGGAAATGTTCAGAATTAGAAACTTTCTAAAGACATGTCATGAACAAATATAAACACAAGTTTTTGTTCTGTCATATAAATCATACAATGACAAAACATCAAGATTATTAATTCCGATAACTCCCATAAATTCTCGTTAATTCCCATGGAAGGTTTCTAATTTTTCAAAATTCCGTGAATTTTGCAACCCAGTGTGAATACACCACACTACACTTGTGTAGCATATACAACTTCTTTTTTTTTTTAAAGCTGGGACTCAAACCACCCTCAGTAAACAGAGGTTCAGTCACTTCCCATCACGCTGCGCCCCCACGCCATCACAGGCCGAGGGCTTTTCTTATTGTTATGACTGACCCTTGTGGCAGAGTCTGCTCGGTAACCACAGATACTACACCTGTTGGCATAAGCACAGATGTTGTCCACCAGGGGGCAGTTCTTCAACATGGCCTCCACCTTTCCCAGGGCGACGTACTCTCCCGCCTGAAGCTTCACCAAGTCTTTTTTACGATCTGGAAACACAGCAGAGACAAACCAGTGACAGCAATATGAGAGATGAAGGAGGAGGGAGAGCAGCAGCTTCTGTGACTGAAGTAAACACAAGTGTGGAGTATTTCTGGGAAGTGCGATCAAATCTGATTACTTAAAAGGTTTCCTGCCAGGTTGATGGATGGAGGTGGAGCACAGAGCTTGACTGGATGTAATCCAGGAATGTGCACAGTGTTGATCACGTTTATTGAAATGTTGCAGCATGTGAAGTTGAAAATGATGATCTGCCAAACACAGCCTGTCACTTACAACGTATCCGTCCAACTATCCTCACCAATTATTTTGAGGCAGCCGTCTTTGTGAAACTCTCCGATGTCTCCGGTGCAGAACCACCGCTGCCCGTTCTCATCCACAAAGAAGTCTTCTTGGTTTTTACCCTCACTCTTGTAGTATCCCATCGTTACACTTGGTCCTCCGATCAGAACCTCGCCTCGAGGGTGTGGCTCGTCTGTGCTACGGTAGTCACCTGCAAACAGGGTTTGAAGGGAAGATGACTTGTGCAATAACGCAAATGTGCAATTCTCTTGATTCTATGACTTTTTAACAGAACAGATAAAAAAACATTGACTGCATGTATCAAGCAAACAAGAAAATCATCGTGATGGTGATTAAGCATTCAGAATGAACTGTGTCATATAAATGAGTTATAATCTGGTGGTCCTGCAGCAGCGACTGTGATCACAGAAGTGTTGACATGAGGTGACACAGAAGACGCGTAAGACTGATGAACGTACAGTTTGTCTCTGTGAATCCATGTCATATCACGTGTGTGTGTGTGTGTGTGTGTGTGTGTGTGTGTGTCACTAACTCACCCTCCACCCAGTCTTTGAGTTTAATCTCACAGCAAACTAGAGGTCCTCCCACTCTCCCAGTGCTGTAATCCCACACTGAAACAGACAATCAGGCAACACACACTAGCATCAAGGCATGACATGTGTTTCCATAGTAACCTGACCTCACTTGTTCCCCTCACCATGGAAACCCCATCCCAAAGGGAATATTCACAAAACAATGTTTTCCTGCCCCCGTGACTGCAGCGAGGAGCGCGGCAGCAGCCTGGGAAAGACTGGAAGGATTTCAATTATCTCATGAATGTGTTTCCATTGAAAACAAGAGCATCAGCTGCACGTCATCAACATGGTGACAACATGAGCTGCTTTCATTTGTGTACTTTATTAAAAAAAAGCTTCCATTTTACAGTTGCAACACAGTTGTTCACACCTTTAAAATGATAGTTTAGAGTTGTGTGGTCATGTGATGCACTGTGGTGGTGGGGGACAGGGTTAAACTGTAAATGTTCATATCAATATCAAAGACACACCTGCTTACAGGCTCACTGTGCCAGAATTAGTGACCTCTAATGGTGAGACTGCAGACTGCAACACATGTAGGATTCTTGTGCTCAGTCCAGGTTCATCAGCGACCTTCACTGGTGACCTTTGCGTTCCACCGGAAATGATGTCGTCACGTTGTGCATTAGCTGATGAGGTTTTGTGATTTCATTAAATTTTAGTGAGGTGTTAAAAAGCACCAGGTACCAGGTTACGATCCCTGAAATGAAGCTGAGCTGTTAGAAGTGTGTGATTTCATTCCCGCTCACGTTCACTAACGGTTCCTGCTCCACACGTCTCCGTCAGTCCGTATCCCTGACCCACCGGGCAGCACAAACACACGTTCATGAAGCGCTGTGTGGCTGCAGACAGCGGCGCTCCTCCTGACAGCAAGACCCGCGTCCGGCCCCCCAGCAGAGAGCGAACCTTCCTGAACACCAACCTTGATGGACGGACATGGAGGAGGGGGGGGGATTAGATAGTCTACTGGATTAGATAGCTCTTGCACTCTTGAACTCTCCTTTATTATAAAAGCTGTCCATACTTGTCACATAGAGGTGTGTTGTTGCCTTTGGCGAGCTGCTCCAGCTTGTAGTTGTACGCCAGAATGAAGAGTGTTCGCTGGACATAATTCATCTCCTCCACTTTGGTCATCACAGTCTTGTAGATGCGATCCATGATCTCCTGGAAGCGAGAGGCGGGACAGAGATGGACATGAGACAGAGAGAGTGATGACGATGAGATGCATATGTAAATGTAGAGAGGTAAGACAAGGCAAAAAGAAGATAAATGTGTCTGAACCAAAGATATTTCACTTCTGCTGTGAATTTAAATCTTGTTTGTCATTAGTAAAAATCAGGAAAGTGAAATCACTGTGGTGCTACCATCCCATCTCACTGCATGTAATATTTTCTGCAACAGAACATCGTGTGCGACTTCTTTTAAGAATGTCAAATTTCAGAGGGCCAAAGCTCGTAAAGAAGGGAACATAGTAGTCTGTTAACAAGCCAAGTCCAGAGGAACAAACAGCACAGCGTGGAACATGTGGTCTTCAGTTTGGTTGCATAACAGCAAAGCTCCCCCAATGGATTACTAACAACCAATGACCTAGAAAACCAAAGGAAAACCAAAGGAATCCACAGAAGTCAATCTCTGGGTATGTTTCATTAGAGAAGAAAAGGCTAATTCTTGATTGCTAATTAAGATTAAGCTGACTCGCAGTAACACTAGAAATCATTGAAGTTTAACTTTGTTTTGGTGTCAGATCTGGGTCCATTTCACCACTCACTCAGAGCAGAGTGTGGATAAGATAAGATAATCGCTGTCAAATGATTCAAATATTTAATCACGATTAATCGCATTAATGGCACAATATTATCTATTCTAAACGTCCCTTGATTTCTTTGTTTCCCATTATTTCTTCTCATTTTAATGCTCTTATCAACATAGAAAAGTGGATCTGCTTTCTTTGTGCTGATGTTTCTTTTTATTGAGACAATATCTCTGTCACCTGCATATTGTGACTTATTCCTCTTATTGTGATAATAATAATAACAACAATAAGAGAGGCTGTGTATCAGCTGCAGTGTGTGAATAAAGTGCAGTGGTTTAATGTGTTGTTGTTGTGACGAGCTAATCCGAGCTAAAGGGCTCGCAGCGTGCCTGTTCACAAGTGCTACACAAGTGTAGTGTGGTGTATTCACACCTGTTAATCTCAGGATTTAAAAAAATGAAAGCAGTTAAAATGTGTTTGCGTTAACATCGTTTAACTGACAGCACTAATATATATCGATATAATGTTTCTGCTCTGTCCATGAAGCTGTTAAACAAATACATCATTATTAAAGCTGCAGTACGTAACTTTAGTCTTCATGAAGAGAAAGAAAGTAACATTATTCGTACGCTGCGTTCTTCGTCTGACAACAGGCTCCGTCGAGCACTATTATCAGACCTGGCAGAGGGAGCGTTTGTGTGTATACAGCAGCAGCAGCAGCAGCAGCGCAGTGGAATTCACATCTCAATCTTTTTGTGAACGCTTCTTCATGTTTTCACTTCTTTATGAATCACTTCCTGTGTGCAGCGTGGGAATGTCACCAGGCAACACAAGATCTGAACTCTGCAATACTGACAAACAGATCATGTGGAGCCGATAGGACTGAGTCAGCAATGTGTGAACTCTTTTGGTTCAAAAGTTACATCTTCAACTTTTCAGCAAAATGTGACCTTTAATGATGTGACATTTAATCATGATAATTATTGATACCGACTGTTTCTTTAATCATGATAAGATTTATGGCCTTAGCTCAGCTCTAGTCTGAAACTAGCCTGACTCACTGGGTTCTGTCAGCTTACAAAGGGCTTGGGTCAGGATTCCAAGCTCTAACTCAAGAATAATGTTGATGGAATATAGTGAGTTACTGATAAGAACAGGATGGTGCAGCGGAGCATGGATGTCAATCACAGCAACTGGTGTTATTCTGTAACCTGGCTGTATTCATGCTGTCGCCGTGTCTGAGTGTCGAGGGTGTAAATAGACACAAGTGAAGGCAACGCAGACGTATGAAGAGCACTTCATCATCCGAGCCACAGTTCTCGGTTTAATTAGGGGAAAGGGCACAAGGCAGCTGGTCCCTGTGTGTGTGTGTGTGTGTGTTTGAGAGGGAGAGAACGCATGTGAAGCTCAAACAGTGAGAGAGGAAGTCCACACAGGACTCGTGCACCGGCCAGTGGTCATATCACAGCAAACAATGTGTGTGTGTGTGTGTGTGTGTGTGTGTGTGTCGTGGGGAGAACCACATGGGGCTTTCTCACGTTCTGTTTACAGCTGTGAATGGTTCCAGACGCTGGGGCCTTACGACCTTTACACTACGACCACAGGGACATGAGGGGATGAGAGGATGAGGAGATGAGGGGATGAGAGAGGGACAGAAGACAGCAGCGAGGGTGTATTGTCTCAAACTGTCGCATGTGTTCACTCCAGCTAACACGTGCAGTACAGTTTTACTGTGTTGACCCGTTGCTCACAGTTTTGTATGTTCAAAATTTCAAAGTCAGGAATTCCCGAGGTGTGTTTACACAGATTAAAACATTCAAAGCTGGAATATATACACTATTGAGGTTTGTGCAGAAAGCCCATCATGATGGAACACACTGTATAAGGCATAAAGGAACACAAATAACACAAATATTACAAATGAAACAATTAAAGAAATGCACACTATGGAAAAAATAATACACTAAATAAGGAACTTGTATGAATTTTTTGAATCAAGATGTGAAAGAATGTGTAGGTGATGGTGTGAGGGAGCACGGTGACTTTGTATACGTGAGCATCGCATTAAAAAACAGCTGAACATTGTTTTCGGGTAAGAAATAAACTATTATTACTACTATGATCAACTCATATATGAAACGAATGAAGGGTTGCTCTCTTGTTGTTGGAGAGGGTTGATTCATTTTGTTCTCTTTTTTGTTGTTTCTTATTAATTAGTGTGAAAAAGGAATAAAAAACAACTGAGTTGTTGCATGAGCTCCTGACAAATCACCTGAAACGACTTCAAAGAACCAGCTCTGTAGTGCTGTGAAGCAATCCGTGTTTCTTGCAACACCTGAGGCTTTGCAAGACCTCCTGATTCTGAGGATTCCAGGTCAGCCCAGGTCAGCCCAGGATTCCAGGTCAGTGGAGACAGCCCCCAGTCTCCCCACAACAAGCCATTTCAAAATCACAGTGACTCTGAAGCTGTTAAACTAGGGTCAAAATCCTGCATAATTCTTCTTTAATCAAGCAGAAATAAGTTTTTAATTTCTGGGTGTAAATGAATGAAGAGCTGACTTCTGAACTCTGCTTCCAAACAGGGTGAGACTAACACAGATTTAAGAAAGAGTAACTCAGTGAGAAATACCATGAATGTCTAAGGCATCTTAGAAATGACAGTGTGGTGTGATGACGTGCAGACATACCGGGACCGCTGCCATCAGAGTGGGTTGCAGGACGCTGGTGTCTCCTTTGCTTCCTTTCTTGATCTTTGATGACTTTGGGTGAGAGAAAAAAAAAGGCGGTGCTGAGTTCACAAGCCAGACCTGAACTGAAGATGAAATAATGATACTTGATTTTATGAGCGTATAAAACTGTTGGATTTCATTATCCCAGAATGTGCCCTTTATATTTATAACAGGAAGTGGGTCAGCTTTATGGAGGCGGCGACTTTGGACCAGCAAACTAAACATCTTTACATATGTTCTCCAACACACTTGGGAGGGAGGGGTGAGGGATATTGAGCTGCAACATGCAGTAAAATGAATGTAACCAATAAATGTTGTTAAATGTTACGCATCGTACCATTAAAACATGGTTTCATTTGCTGGTATTTACCAATAAGACAAGCAGCCGTTTCAGAGTGGCTATCACTGTTCACAGTCAAAAGAATCTTGATCTTCTGTTATATTTACATTTCATTACTAATCTAGTCTAATTAGCATGAGGCTCCTCCCCATTTCTGTCTCTACCACATGACGTGCAGTAAGAGCACGGGGGTGGAGTTAGCGTCAGAGGGGGGCGGGGGTATGAACCATGCTGTGGCCGTTTCTCAATATCCATACTTGTGCGTACTTGTGCGTACTTGTGCGTACTCCCGTACTTGTGAAAACGTCATCAGCCTCAGTCCAAGTGCTGTTCCAATTCTCAAGTAAGCGAACAGCGAGGACGGTTCTCAAACCCGGAAGTGTTCTCGCTCCGCCCATGTTTACCAAGTATGCATCAGAGGTGACTTAAGCGTACTTGGGATGGCCATGTATCCCAGAATACATTTCGGCGGAGCATAGCAGCAGATAATAGAAATATAAATCTGAAATAAATATTTTTCTGTGTCCCGGAACAAAGTTTTAACATCATTTGAGGCGGGAAATTAGTCATTTAGAATTCAAATATGTGGTTTATGTATGAACATATGACGTATTTATAGTTTGGCAGCAACGTTTGTCGGAGGTGATAAGCTCCGCCTCTGTGGGCGCTCGGCGCTCACCGTGCCCGGCACAGAGCAGCGTTACCTCGGCCTGTCCTGATGAAATGATCCGCTGGCTGTCATTAGATGCTCGGTGTGATCAATAGATTTGTTGTTGACGTGTTATTTTGATTTTAATGGAAACGTTTTGACCTGACGGTTTGAAAGTTTGTATATTATTTTTATTTTTTTTATTTTAACTTTGAATGTTAGATTTATATTAGTCGCACGGTCATTGTATCTGTATTTAAATATAATATGTAAATATTAGATATGTAGGGTAGTATATATTTGTACACGTCATATATATATATACATATATATATACTACTCTACAATGCTGTAATATATCTATTTTCCACATTGTATTATTTGTATTGTATATTTTAATAGAAATAAATTAATAAATGAAGTTAAATATTTAGAATGTAAAAATAATAACGACATATATGCATTTATTAAAAGTATTTCATATGTTCATTTATCAACACCGTAGGTGGCGCTAATGAGGCTGCAGCACTTGGCGCCAGCCACCATTCAAACAGCAGAACAATACATACATACTTGCATACTTGAGTATTGAGAAACAACCACATACTTGTGTACTCCCGTACTTGGCAAGTATATACTCCCAGCGTACTTCTCAAGTATATACTTCCCAAGTAAGCAAGTACATACTTGCTAACTTGAGTATTGAGAAACGGCCTGTGTTGAACTTTACCTGGTCAGAGAGAGTCTGAGGTGAGGAATAACCGATCCTACAGCCATGAGCAACAGATACCAGCTCTGCACTGAGCTCCAGCACATGAGCAAGAGGCAGGTAGGCAATGTAGGTGTCCTCCACACTGCAAAACAAACAGATCAGAAAATCAGAAAGTCTGTTGTGTCATTTTAGTTTCTATACAAACTTTCACGAGCTCGGGAATTCAAATATATGAGAGCTATTTTTAGAAGATAAATGCATCTGAGGGATTTCCTTCAAAAGTCACATTCATTTGAAGATGTTTGAAATTCAGGTCATAAAGACGAGGAGGTTTACACAACTGTGTTACAGCCTGTTCCTGGTGTAAACATCCACAGCCGCTCTGGCCTCCATCTTTCTCATCCTGTGTCCCAAACTCCCATCACTCCATTTCTTTTTATCTCCACTCTCTTCTGCATTTCCTCTCCCCCGTTATATTCCCGGGTGAGTTGTTTTTTTTCCTCCTTCAATGTTTTATGTAAATATTTGTGTTGCATAAAACCAGCTCATGCCTGTGCTTGTGCAGAGTTGAAATGGAAGCGCAGACCAGGACGCTTTGAATTTTGTCCTTTAACAAAGTCTTATCACACAATCACAGCAGCATGCATCCATCCAGTGACAGCAGAGATGAGTCACAGGGGAGAAATGGAAACAGCAGATAAGAGCATGTTAATGTCTTTACTGCACTGATATAATGTCATAAAAGCAGCTCGTCTCTTCTAAAGCTACACTGAGGAGACTCAATGTAAAACTGTATTTAAGGCCTTTATGAGGCAAGCTTGTGACCTGTGTCACACTTGTGTTTTTGAACCTTAGAGGGAAGTAAAATCACATTAACGTGTGCTTTTATATTCAAAGTGAAGCACTAAGTGTGGTGAACTTTAATTAAACTAGTTTTTAAAAAAGTGGAAGCAAATCTTCTACCAAATAACTTAAGCTCAACACAGAAATGAGACTGGACTGAAACACAACGTCAGGGTTTGTGATGGCGCTCACGATCAGCGGTGCTGTCGCTGAATAAACCAGACTCCTCTGTGAAATATTGAGATTTTAGACATTTCCCTGGTTGTTGTTGGAGATTAACCCACGTTTCTAGGATTGTTAATTCTTCTTAACTGATCCACAGAGTACCACGTACCACATACTATCGCTAATGGAAACGCAAAACAAGCGCACCGAGGCGAGGCAAGTCGAGTGGAAACACGGCATTAGACTGGCCCCCAAAGTGCTCCTTAAATGGTTAAAGATGTGTATCTTGTCCTTTCCTCCTACTGCTGTTGAAAAGTATCCAAGTCACTTTTATTCTGAGTAAAGGATCAATCAGCACATGTTTTACTTTTACAACATTCTTGGCTCATAAATTTTAATCGTATTGATGTAAAATTCCATCAAGGTAACAGATGATCTTTGTGTTCCCTACCCCAGATTAGGCACCCGCTCAGCCATCCCTGTGATGCCAGCGATCAGGTTGCTGTGGGAGATCATGACGCCCTTGGGTGCTCCCATAGATCCGCTGGTGTACATGATAACTGCGATGTCTGACGGCAGCGGCTGCACACGCTCACATGCTGCTGTAATATCAACAGACATATCAACATTTTTTAACATATATATATATATATATACACATATATACATACATACATATATATATATATATATATACATATATATACACATATACACCTTTTACTTAAACAATCAAAGTCTCTTTATTCTTTTTCATTCACTCCATCACATTATTTGATCTAATCTGGATTCATTAGAAAATTACACAGATAACTGCATGTTTGTCATCTGTCAGTTTAGAGCAGTATTTCCACACACTTTCTATATGAAACCCAGTTTTGTAACATGACAAACTGTTAATCACAATATCAATCGTGAGCAGAAAAATGTGTGCATGATTTAGTTACTAATTTACAACCATATCTGTAACAACTAGTATCATATTGTATTGTGTCGTGATAATTATTAGTATCATATTGTGTTGTGTAGTGATAATTATTAGTATCATATTGTGTTGTGTCGTGATATTATTAGTATCATATTGTATTGTGTAGTGATAATTATTAGTATCATATTGTGTTGTGTCATTGATATTATTAGTATCATATTTGTTATTAATGAAGTAAGTAATTATTAGTATCATATTGTAAGTAATATTAAGTGATAATTATTAGTATCATATTGTGTTATTAATGGAAGTGATATTATTAGTATCATGCATATTTGTGTTGTGTAGTGATAATTATTAGTATCATATTGTATTGTATCATGATAATTATTGTATCATATTAATGTTATTGTAGTGATAATTATTAGTATCATATTGTATTGTATCGTGATAATTATTAGTATCATATTGTATTGTATCGTGATAATTATTAGTATCATATTGTATTGTGTCGTGATAATTATTAGTATCATATTGTGTTGTGTAGTGATAATTATTAGTATCATATTGTATTGTGTCGTGATAATTATTAGTATCATATTGTATTGTGTCGTGATAATTATTACTATCATATTGTATTGTATCGTGATAATTATTAGTATAATATTGTATTGTATCGTGGGGTAGTCTTTGGGAGAGGCTAACTGGTTAGCATTTTACTGGCCCTGAAGATGGCAGATGTGGATCGCAGTTACAACCCCAGGGTCATGCCTTCCTTTTCCTTGAGTGTGTGTCTGCATGTGAGTGTGTGTGTGAGTGTCTAGGTGAATCCTGGGAGCTGATTGGTCCTGAGGTTCCAGTATAAAAGGCTTGATCATCACTCCACAGATGCAGTGATTCACACCCAGGCTGCCAACACACATGTTCAGCTTCTTTTCACCAAACCTTTAAAATGGTTTGTTTAATGTGTTGCTGGTGGTTTCTTGGAGTTGGGAAGAGGAAGTCTTCTCACTCTCGTTGCAATCAGGTTTCCTCTTGGCCTGGTCATAACGATGCTGTACTTTACAATGACAATGGATCACGTCGTGACTCATGACACTGACGTTTGTGTCCGGGTTGGCAGTCACGTAACTTACAAGTTTCCCCTTAACTGCAGATCGGTAAGCTGTCAATCATCATTGTGTCATTAATGCTGATTCATTTCAATATCTTGTTTATTTGACATGCTTTTATTGTGACGTGTAAGCGTTCTCTGGGGTACAGTATTGTGATTATTGTAATCAGATGTAATAAATCCGTCATGTTTGGTGATTTATTTTTGCTCAATCTCTGTGGAATTAAGGACCGGCACTGGCACTGTTCATTTTCCAGAAACTTTGTCAGCCGACATGAGTCACTAAACATGTCATGTGAAATCACTTTTTTTAAGTCGTAAATACGGTTGATATAAAATCCCTTAATAGGGATGATACACAGGTAAAGGGGAAAGCAGTTGTTGGTTTGATTCTGTTGCAGCAGTGAACTTTTTCACTGTTTCACAGAGTTTAACATGCTCCCAAAAAGCGGTGTGATTTATTTTCACATGGATCTGATCTGACGATGCCTGAATCCTGCTTACATCAGTCTTATCTGATTTGTGCCACATGGGAGGAAAATAATTGGAGTTATTAGAATTGGGTCACTTGCATCACTTACATGTATTTTAGCAGTTTTTGCAAGCTTACCATTGTCAGGCCTGGCCCCCAGCTCCTGAACTGCAGCCATGTTATGGATGATGATGCCACGTGGATAGCCACCCGCAGTGGTCGGTGCGTTATCCACTACAATGATATGCTGCAGACTTGGAACTTCCATTAGGATGTCCTGACACACACACACACACACACACACACATATGCATGAGCACAGACACGAGGAGCATAAAAACATAAACGTGTCACAGTATGCATTCATACATCAGGACAAGATGAAAACCAGGGAACCAGAATCTTCACTAGTGTGTGAGTATGAGAAGAGATGTGTGTTCACTTTCTCTTCCTTTTATAAAAGCAAGAGATACAATGTCACAGCAACCTTTGTCCTAACAGACAATAAAACATTATAACATTAATTTGCCAGTTCCAGTATCATATTTATTCATATTTCCTGTGAGGGACCTGAAAATGCAGCCGACCAACATTCAGTCCTTGTGCCACAAGTGAGAACCCCTGATTAATCATGATCTAATCTAAGATTCTACTTTTTCACAAAATGTTAACAAATGTTTTCTGTTTCATTTTTTAATAAAAATTTTCAACGTTTTGGAGACATTTCAAGAGTTTAACATTTCTTTTTGCACTTATTGAAATAATATTGTGAATTTTGAGTCACATTAATTTTGATAAAATGCCACCAATGGATTCCTCCGCCCCGTGTCGCCCATGTGATCATAGCTCCACCCCCAAAATGCTGGAAATCATGTTTTCTGTTGTGTTTGTATGCTGCGTCCTATTTATATTGGAAGTCAGTACCAGCCAATAACAACGTGGTCCATGGTCATTTGTGTCTATGGTTACAATGAAACAGTATTATGTGTAGTGTACAATGATGTCTTCCTGTGTAGGCACCTTTGTTAGTTTTGTAAAACAACTGAACTATGCTATGCACGCACAGAAGCACATAATGAACAGATTTCACCAAACAACCCCAACTGAAGTATTTCACAATACAATATATACAGTACTTAGTGATATTCGTCCCTCTTCTGGTCAGCTATGAATGATTAGCTATTAAATCATCACCAGCCTGGATCTTCAGTAATCAGTGTGTTCTAACCTTGAGTCTGGTTTCCAGGAGCTCTCTGCTGGTGATGATGTGGGTGACCTGAGTCTCATTCAACCCAAGAGTGATGGCTGGACCTCCCAGTGTGGAGTATAGAGTCACCACTGCAACACACACACACACACACAGAGTAATGTATAGGAGGCACTGCATGTCTCTAAAGGCAGCCCTCAGAAACATGTGATTATTTATGATTCTTATCAAGGTTCAATTGTGATAAAACAGCAGTAGCGTAGTCACAAGCAAAACACTGTTTCTCTCATGAATCAGTCTCTGGACTTGTGGGTCAGATACGGCTTGTTTGTGTCAGGGTTCCCACACCTCGGTTGATTCAAGGACCTTACAAGGACATTCCAGGTGGGAGACAGTTACCCAAATATTAACGTCACTTCTTTCTTGCACAAAATTCAAGTACTTTCAATGACCCATGTCTATTTAAGGTCATTTTCAAAAAACCTTTAAATAAAAATGTACATACTTTCAAGGATTTCAAGGACCCGTGGTGTGTGTGTGTGTGTGTGTGTGATGATCAGGCCACATGCTGCTCATGTGTGCTCTACACAGTTAGCTGCAGCCTCACTAGCCCTCCTGCAGTGTCAGTATCTGCAGTGGAGACGCCTTAAAATACCAAGGAAGTGGAAGGAATGCTATTGCTCTCTCAACTAATGATTATTTTTCGATAATCAATTCATTTCTTGATTATATTCTTCACTTGTTTGATCCATAAAAATGTTGATCGATGTTTACCAAACATGGGAATAATGATGTTTCTCAAAAGTCTTGTTTTGTCCATAAACCTGATTACTCAGTTTTAATGATTTCTTTGTTATATGGAGTTAGAATCCATAAAAAAAACTTGCTTTAATTATTGGAAAAACACTCAAACTGTTTAATTGATTATCAAGATAGATTTAGTCATACATTTAGTAATTGAACAATAATCGCTGCAGCACTACTCTCAAACACGTTGCTGGTGGATATTTCAGGTTATGGACGTATGTGCAGGAACACAGTGACCTGCAGTAAACATGTAATGTGAAAGGTCGCTGTTGAACATACGATATATTCACTTTATATATACACACGTTAAATCTGTGTGAAGACAGTCAGTGTACGTGCACATTTCTGCTTTAGCCCCTCCCACAATTATCACATCCATCAGGAGTCCCCGCAGGCCTGAGCCAATGAGAAACAAGCCCTCAGTGGCTCATAAGCACTCTATTGGGGATATAAACACCACTGATGTAGTAGTGTGTGTGTGTGTGTGTGTGTGTGTGTGTGTGTGATGGAGTGCTTGTACAGTATGTGCTCCACTGAAAAGCATTAGCAGTTGCAGCTGTCATGAGCATGCGTTGCTGTACGCTGCACCCCTGTATTAACTCTTGTATTTTGTGAGTGCTTATATGAGATACTGACACAGACTCAGCCAACTCCTGTAAACCATAGTGTGCAACTTTCAAATATAAATAAATGTCTGGTATCAGCTTCACACGTCTCTCACTGTAAAGCTGTGTTTAGAGCTTGTGTCACAAAATGGACTTCTTTTATTTCAAATGTTCAGAGGTTATAATGTCTAGTCTGTTATGTTTGTTGTGTGTGTAGCAGTGGAGCTCACAAAATAGTATCTGTGCTCAGGTTTCACACACACAGAGGTGTGCTTCCTCCTTTTGGCCACAAAGTGGAGTATCTGCTCAGGTGAGCACTGCTTTTTTGTTTTTGATTGACAGGTAAGTGGCAGGCTCGACTTTTTGTATTATAATATAATATTATATGTATATATACACACATGTGTATATATATATATATATATATATATACATATATATATTATACATTTTATATTATAATATCAAATTATAATATATATATTATACATTTTATATTATAATGTCAAATTATAATATAAAAATTATAATATCAAATTATAATATATATATATTATAATTTTTTGTCAGCGTGAGAAATCCAATGTGTGGCGGGAGTGCGTGACTTGAGAGTCCTGGTACTGAGGCCCCCTGTCGCTCCTGTCCTGGCCCACTAGCAGGTTGCAGGTAGTGTTTAAAAGCCGATATAGTGACAGCGGGCACGGCCAGTCTCATGTACGTTCACGGGAAACCACCGGAGCTAATCGGAGACCAATAGTTAGGTTAGAGGCGGGGCTTCTAGCAGGGACTGACTGTTAACCCTTTGTGTACCATAACCATTGCCTAAACACGGAGGACAGCGGGTGTATCGACAGGGACTACACAGCAGAGACGTGTCCCTACACAATCCCACGCCCCTGCCTCATACAACCTCTTCACAATAATAATATTATTGAATTAAATAGAAAGTATGTGATCACATTCTACAAAGGAGATGATTTGCATGACTTGGGCAAACCATGGTCTTTACTGTGTTGTCACAGCAGCCTCCACACTTGGCACAGGAGGATTTTGGAACCTGGTTGTAGTGATTTGCTGCTATCAGAGCATAAGGTCCAACAGTGATGAAGGATAGTGAGGTCTGGCTCTCAGTATTCCAGCTCATTCCTGTTGTCAGCTGGCGCCAGAGCTCTGAGTCCCTGTGAATGACCAGGGGAAATATGAGGAGTGAAACTAATGATGAATTAATACAATCTATGTACAGGAAATAAATATTTGCTGACGCTATCATGCTGACCTTTACTTCAGTGTGAATGATGGATAAAATCTGAAGGGGGTGGGATTATAGAGACAGGAAACAACCTTTCCTAAATCTTTATCACAATGTCAACCATTATTTTTCACAGGATGCTGCGATTCCACAGACCACTGTCCTCACATGCATGGCAACAACTGCCTTTTAGTTTGTTAACTTCTGGTGTAAATGTTGATGCTTATAAATGTAAAACAGTGAAGCATGCCAACAGAGCAGAGACTGCACTGACTGTCAAACTAACAGCAGCCTGAACACCTTTTGGAACAGAGTTTGTGAGCCAGACCTTCTCGTCCAACGTCAGTGTCTGACCTCATAAATGCTCCATATTAATGTCCTGTATATGCATTTGAATACATCATTAAAGTCCCTGTTGGTGTAAGGGTCAGGCGTCCCAATACTTTTGTCCATATAGTGCAGAGGTCACTAACAGGCAGACCGCAGTCCGAGTTCGGACCCAGACGCCGTCCTATATGGACCTGGACTGACAGTCAATAAATGATTTAAGTATTTTAAATTTTGAGCGGCGCATCTTCTCTAGACTTTACGGTACTGGTTTAGCGAGTCAGGAAATCCACTGACCAATTGCATTCGAGTTAAGTCATCCCACGTGATGCCATTAAAGCCAATCAAATGTCTGTATTCCGTGAACATTGCGACCCTGAATACAGACAGATGAAGGGTGCGAAGTGAGTGACAGACGAGTTTTTGTTTTGTTTTTTCGGCCTTAATACTCCTTCGTAAATACGTGGCTTTTGCTATGTGAAGCAAATACTTGCCTTCTTTTTTCTGTGTGTGTGTGTGTGTGCAGGGTTCTAGCTAGCACATTTTAATTGTATTTAATTTGACAGAGGAAAAGAAAAATGGGTGAAAGTGGAAGACAAGGAGAGAAAGGTGAAACAGAGGGAACATCAGAGGAGAGACGGAGAGCGAGTAGTTTATGGGACAGGGCTTAATGACATCTCCTTCTTGCGTCACAGAGCTTTAATACTTCCTGCTCTGCTACTGTGTGTGTGTGTGTGTGTGAGAGAGTGTGTGTGAACGAGGGACGTGACACTTCCAGTTGTGAGATTAATTTCCAGCTTTGAACACACACACACACATTCATTCTAACACAGAAAAGTGAAAGCGTCCAGGCTCCAGCCAGAGACTTTCAGCCTGGCATGATTCACTGAGTGGGACCTTTAAAGGCTCCCAAGAGCCAAACCTCCTCGGTCCCTCAGAGGACCATGAAAACCATTTGGTTTATTTTAAAAAAGCGGAGCAAACTGGAATGACTATGTTTGTACGTGATGGTTTTTGCTGTGTAACTGCTGCTGCTTATTTAACTCACATATTGTGACATGATATAGAGTTATTATACAACATACACACACAGCACATGTTTGAGTTCACTGGGGGCCTCTGGCTGACTCCTCCAAGCCTCTGTCAACATCACATGCTCACGTAGACTCTCTCACTCCTCTCGTGACGCCATCACCCCTCACCTCTCTCCCTCTCTCCCTCTCTTTCCTCCCCTCTATCACTCTTTCAGCCTGTAGCTCTGCGACTCTCCCACTGTTTGTGCTTGTTTTACTGGCTTGTCCTTGCAGCATATATTCTAATGACAGTTTAATGAAGCTTAAACCATAGCACACAAAGGGAAAAAGGTCCTTTCAAAGTTAATGAAGATTTAACAAACTCAAAGCATGAAGTCACGATAATAAACATTTTACACATCAGTCAGGTGCAGGAGCAGGCGCTGCACTGTATCCGTGCTCAGGGAGCAATGTGGGTGGGGTGCCATGCTCAGGGGTACTCCAGCCCTTGACCTGCTCTGGGATTTGAACCAATGACCCTTCAGTTATAAGCCCAAATTCCCCTCCAATTGTCCATGGGGTGACCAAAGAGTACTTAGTTGCTGCACAAGCTAAAGAAAGAGGTCAGATTTCTATGGAATTGTGGTCGGATGAGTTACTGACACATATTCAAGTGCTGTCTGGGCTGTGTGCGCCCCCTGCTGGCCACCTGCCCCAGGATCTAGCATTAGACAGGCATTGAAAACATGGCTGCCAGCAGGAACCTGGGGTCTGCCTGACTTACTCTCAAAAATTTTAATTATTCTGTATAATCGTTTATATTTCGACAACTTTTATGTGTTTAAATGTGGAATTATGAGGTGATTTTTCAGAGCCTGATAAAAATGACTCAGAATCTCAATCTTCTGCCCCCAAAGTGACAGAAGACCCAGATTCTAACATCTGGTGTGAGTGGTTTGCAACTGTCGACGTGGACCCAGGTTTCACAGCCTGTTACTTGCAGGGACATACAAGGCAAAACAAAAGGCTCTCCTTATAAACGTAAGCCAGGTTATAGCACCGCACTTTCAAGATATCATAGATTAAAAAAGCATAGATTAAATTAGGTGACCCTTTTGTTGAGTCACTGAGAGCAAGCATCCATTTCTCAAACTAGTTCCCGATGCAGGGGGCCAGGTCAGGAGGGGGCTTCCACAGCTCTGGCAGTACCTCATACAAAAAATATGAACTAGAATTTTAACATTACAAACTTTTTTTAAATATCCTATTCAATAATAAAATGTTGCTGCTTGTTTTTAATGTCGTACTTTTAAGTACAACGGTACGAGAACAAGATACATCCCAGTGACTTGGTCCATCACAAGGAAATGAAACCGATATAGAAAGGAGTGATTAAGGAAAAATGGGACACTTGCATAACAGCGAGGCAGAAGGGACAAATTGACCTTCTGCTGTCTCAGCTGTCTCAGGACGCACACACACACGGGTTTCTGCAGCTGTTCTTCTGAGGACACTGCATTGACTTCCATTCATTTGCACACCCTAAACAAAGCATAATCCCTAACCTTAACTATAACCAGTTAATGTCTAACCCTAATAATAATAATAACCACTACTCCAATCAGGCCTAAATGCAACCTCAGGACAGAGGTTCCGCCTCATTAGGACCAGGTTTTGGTCTCTATGAGGACTACTGGTCCTGACAAGGTCAGTGTATATGACAGAAAATATCCTCAAGAGGTGACAAATACAAGTACACACACATACGTCTATAAATCAGCCATATTCATACACATTTGGACGGTGGGGAAAAACTAAAGTATATAAACTGAACTAAAGTGAAAGTATGGGTAAACATCGATGTGAACAGTAGAATCCTTGTCTGCACAGACTCCCACCATTTTGTAAATTAAACGTTTCATGCATTAAATGTAAACTAGGAACAAAGAAATCCTTCAACTGTATCCTTTAGAATTTTAAAAATTCATACAACATTGGCATAACGCCTTGAGTGAAAAAAATAATTATATCCGTCATAAACAAGTGGAAAACTTAACTTTACTGTAATTATTTAAGAATTGTTCATCGTTACATGGCGAAAGAACCCAGTGGTAAAACGTTCCCAAAGCATGCTCTCAAGAGAAGTTTAAACCAAAATCTGAATACTGATTGATGTAAGTGGGCGTGGCCTATCACTCTTTGCTGCCTCTGACCACACCTCAATACATTTTCAGCAGACATCATGAATTGTCTGCTTCCTGTTTCCTTCAAATGTGACAGATTTGATTCATGTTGAATGAGCTGCTTCTGTCTGTTTGGCACCAATGCCCCTGCACAAGAGCTACACCACAAACAAACTGACTAAATAAATTATATATTTTGTGCACAACTACTGAAATGTACATGCACTAAAGTCTATGCTATCTTATATGATATGTTCACTGCTTCATTTTTACTGTAAGACATCCTTTTCTGACTGGAAACTGCTCACTCCCCCACACCAAAGTCCATAGAGAAAATCAGCATCTTTAGTTTGCACGGACACAGGAGCTGCTGGTCTGAAGCTGCCTTGTTTGGCACATTTGTGTCACTGAGGTAAAAAAGGATTCTTCTGAAAGAAGTATCAAAAAACAACATTTCAAACGCTCCAATGGAGGCAGCAGCGGATCAACGATTGCTGTGAACCAGTAAGTAAAATTGCTCATTTTGTCTATGAACTTTGGTAATGGGAAGTGAGCAGATTACAAAGCCAACTTTCTTTCTTTCTAAAGAAGTAAACATATTTCTAATTCCAACTGTCATCATGTCCTCCTTCACAACACCCATGTACCTTCTCTGAGGTCTTCCTCTTTAGCTCCTGCACGGCAGCTCCATCTTCAACATCTGTTGTCCAATATAATCACTGTCCCTCCTCTGCACACGACCAAACCATCTCAATCTAATGAGCAACTATTTTCTGCACATGCCAAAAAGAATTCAATGAAAAATAACAGCTATAATCTATACAATTCAAAGATTAGAGTTGGATTATTCATCTGTTATGTTGTATCTAGTAAAGATACCCGACACTGTCACGCTCAAAGATAAAAGATTCTTTTGATAAGTGCCAGAAAAGCCCAGTGGGGATAATTGTCAATGAAATATACTGTATGGAAAGACATGGTACCACATCACTGGTACCATCATCATGGTACAGTTTGGTATGGTACACTACAGTACAGTATAGTTTGGAATGACTGTACCATTTTACTTTGGTAGTTAACACAAGGGAAGGGTGCAAACGAACGGAATGTCAGGGGCGGGGTTTAACTAACTTTACTTTCATTCTAAGGCTTGAGCTCAACAAATGTATGACATATACATACGTCACCTCATGTTTGTATTTTAAATAAAAAAAAGTTCTTCTTTTCTAAAATAGCACTGGTCACTTTCAGCGTGTCATATACTCACAGATGCCGTGTACTTACATGGGAAGTTGTACATGAAGCAGGCCTGGGCAGCTATCAGCCACTCAGCTCGAGTCTCACAGAAAACAGCAACTTTGCTTTTGGGTCGCAGGCCCAGCGATGCCAAGCCACTGCCCAGCCTGGACGCCGCTGTGTGGACCTCCTTGTAAGAGCACCAGGTGTACTCACCGAGAATCACCTGCAGGAGTGGTCACACACACACACACACACACGGTTGTATTACAAAGGTACAGCAGAAGAGAACACAACACACTTTGTATTTAACCACATGAGCACAACACAGTGTATTAGACACATGTGAAGTTTGAGTATGAGAAGCGCGGAGGAAATAAACATAGATTTTACTATAGTACAGCTACAGAAAGGCAAAAATAAATGACTTCAAAGATTTATACATGTTTCTTTTAGTGAACGCTTCCTACATAAGAACATAAATGTGGCACTAAATAAGAACTACGGATTAGGGATGTCGTGATCCGATATTAATATCGGATATTTGTCCGATATCAGCCAAAAAACGCACATCGGATTATATTGGACTGCCTCTAAAATCCCCAATACAATAGTCCATTCCACTCCAGCAGCGCCAGTTCAGTGATCACGTGGGCTCTGCGTGTTGGATGCATGTAGATCACATGATCCCAGCAACAGCGTGTGTGTGTGTGTGTGTGTGTGTGCTACTGCTAATTCAGAGGTTACATGTTTCTTTAACCTCTGAAATCAGAGGCTATGAAGCCGCACAGCGAGCTCGAGCTAGCCGTTAGCACCACGCTAGCTCATCTTGCGGCGAGCTGCTAAAACAACATTATTTCATAAACCAGCGCCACCTGTCGAATTTCAGCTTCCGTTTGTTAATTATACCCAAAAAGGCAGCCACGCCAAGAGCTTTGTGTGTTTTAAATGTGTCCTGAAGCTCCACACACAGAGATTAATACATCTGCGGGGCCGGCCCTCGGGCTCCGAGGTTACCTGCGGCACGAGTCACTCACCCTGTGTTGGTTGGGCTAATCCAAAACAGTAAAAACAAGGGGGGTGTTCTCTGAAGACACGCCGTTACCTGTGAAACACGGCTGCTCTGAAAACACCCCCATTAGCACTTGGTACTTTCCTCCCGATGAAATGAATCATAGACTGTATTAAACAAACAGGGAAAATCCAATATTCTTATGTTGAAGTTTAAAATGGATGTAACCATTGGTTAATAATAAAAGTAGTCTCATACTACTGTTGCTGACTATTGTTCTCTGTTTAAGTAATATCACTTGATCAAGCCTATTCTAACATTCCACACTACAAAATAAGTCATTAAAGTATGTATGATTTGAGCTGGTATCGTATCGGATATTGGTATCAGCCAATACTCAAGGCTGCAATATCGGTGTCAGAGACTTTCGTTGGGAGTGACCAGGATTGAGGGACAGCTCAGGTTGAACAGTTGGAGAGTCAAGGTTGAGATGGTTTTGTTCACATGCAGAGGAGGGACAGTGATTATATTGGATAAAGGATGTTGAAGATGGAGCTGGCTGACAGGAGGAAAAGAGGAAGACCGCAGAGAAGGTTCATGGATGTTATGAAAGAGGACATGAGGACAGTTGGTGCAAAGGAAGAGAGCACAAGGGAGAGGACAAGATGGAGGTGAAATGATCTACTGTGGTGACGCCTAAAGAGAGAAGCCAAAAGAAGACAGGAGTTTGTGGAAGATCACAAGAGCAACATTCTGACCTGTTAATATATTGAATTTGCATTAAAACGACTTAAACTTTATCATCCACTGTAGCACAATGCTTTCCTGTCCAGCCTGTTGCATGCTCTAGTTTCTGAAGATAGGTTATATTAATGGGAAAGAAAAATGAGACCCTCAGAACTACACATGGAAATGCAAAGAGGCAGAATCATAAGTATGATCCACGCCTAAGGCATGAATAATCTTACGGGAAGGAGCAGGAAATAGTCCTCTTCCACAGCTCTCAACAACCCAGACCAGAAACAGAAGAGAACAGGTGATGATTGTGTCTGTGCTGTGGTGCTGTAAACTACGACCATATTCTCCTTAGCGGTCGTGTCAAAGTCAATGAAAGACCAACTTTATTTAACATAGTGTTCACTTTGTGGGAGTCATCATGTCTGCATCACATGACCCCTGGTTCATACACTGACGCTTTAAATAAAAGCACAGACACAGAGCTCATTTCACACCGATTGGTGAGGCTATACTGACCCCTAGTGGCAATCAAGGAGTAGTGCAAACACGGACACAGTAAAGCTGCACAGTAATGATGACTGTACAATTCTGCATGGACAGCTGATGTTTGTTCTCTCTTGCAGAAATCAGTGTTTCAACAGCAGGGCTTAAAGGATTAGAGGGACCAGGCTGTTGAGATTAGTGCTGTGATCTCGGGATATCGCGTCAAAGTTGCCCAACTAATGTTTTACGATGACGTTTCAAACAGTCAACTTGTTAGCATTAAACAGCCTGCAAGTCTTCTTTTACAGTTTCATCATTAAACTTCGGGCTGTGACATGGGGAAAATAATAATTATAACAATCAATAATATCTGTATATTTTTAGTCTGAATCCCGATATGAGATATAAAGTGGAAATAAAGCTGGTTGTTTCCCTGGACTCATGAAAAGTTTTCTTTTGAGATGTTTGTGCTTCTCAAAGGAGAGCGACTATACACTCTAAAATGAAATGTCCATCATCTGTATTCCATGATCTTAAAATTAACTTTCATTTCAGATAATACCTTGTTTATTTGAAGACCCAGCTCTTCCAAGAGTCCAAGCACCCTCATTCAAGCACACTTCGAAACACCTCAACTGTCTCTTAAATGGATTAAGTGACATTCTGAATCCTGTTTATTTCTTTGCTGTAACTATGTGATATCTATTATGGCTGCAAATAATGATTATATTCCTAATCGAATAATCTGTCAAATATGTTCTTGATTAATATTATTATTATTATTATTGTTGTTATTATATTAATATTCATCAGTGCTTCCCAAACCTCAAACATCTTGTTTTGTCTACAAACAAAAATGATTCAGTTTGAATGATTTTCTTCAGATCAAAGAGACCAGAAAATATTAATATATAAGACAAACACAATTCATTGATTATGAAAAGAATTGACAATTACTTTAGATTGATGGTATATATATCTATACGAACACATTCTCCGCGTTTCTTTTCTCACCTTCTTAAACATCTTCCCGTTGTCCTGACACTCGTCCTCCTCACTGATCACCTCCCTTGTCCCGAGACAGTCTCTGTGTGAGAATCTCGTGGCAGCGTGTTCAAACATCTTGTCCAGGGTGTCCACTCCCGGGTACAGAGACGCCACCAGCACCTTGGCGGCGCTCACGGCTCTGTAAGGACCCTCTGGACGTCCCAGCACAGATCGGGCCTTCACTCTTCTGGCTCGTTCCTCCTCTGACCCGTAGATCTCTCCGGTAGGCACCGACAGCCAGCTGACGAGACAGTCGGGCAGAAAGGTGATGAAGGTGTAGATCCACACCATGAGGTGGAAGAGCAGCAGCAGCAGGGGGTTCAGGTCCTCCTTCAGCTTCATCTCCTTCTGCTCTTGTAGTCAGTCCCAATCTTCTTCCTTCCTGCTTTTGGACTCGTACAGGTTTGGCCCTGGAAATTAACGTTAAGTTAAACAGACATTAAAATTCTAGTTACTAGTTACTAGTTACAGAATGAGATTATGCTCATATTATACATTTATATACATATTAATATCTTATGCAGAAGTCATTCAGAAAGCAAAACTGTATCAAGAACTGCTCGCACAAAAAGAGGAACATAGATGAGAAATGGTGGCACATATGGGTGGACACCAGTGTGACTGACAGCTGGTATTGTCCAATAAGAGCCTGGTTGCAGGTGACAAAAATGTCAGCATGGGGCCAGACAAATTGCAAATCTGGAGAAAGGCTTCAAAACTGAGAGTTAAGATTGTAATGGGTGACGTCACAACTGTTACACAGACACACAAACACTAACTAGCTGTTTCTAGGATCTCTGGGGGCCCTCGGTGGTATCCTGATATTGCATTGTTCTCTATAGTTTAAAAATGGCCTGGTGTCATTGCTCTGGAGCTGTATCAGTTGTCCGTTGGGGCCCGCCTCTCAAATCAGGGCAACTCAAAGCTTCACCAGTAGGTGCTGCTGCAGTAAGTGCAGAGTCAGGGAGCTGTCCAAAGTCCTGAACAGAGATACGTTCTGACATGGTTTCTTAGAGATTTCCCATGAACACTATTCTCCATATCCACACTCATGTCAACCAATACCATCAACACTATTTTTTCAATGACATTAAAATATAGTTATGTTTGGCAAAAGCCCTAGCCGGCCGCCTCGACCCCTGCCTACTGAACATCATCTCAAAAGGCCAGACTGGCTTTATAAGTGGCAGACAGCTATCCTCAAATATACGTCGTCTGCTCAACATAATACTGTATCTCGTGGATTAAATAGTTATACACTGCCCCAACTGCTAATGTAAGGACTTGCTTCTGCTCCCTGCAGCTTGTTTTTGAGCTTTAGATCGTTTCACGGCAGAGAAACATCAGAAAGAATCCTTTTGTGTACTTGAGTCACTGCTCTGCTTCAGTGTTCAGTGACATATAAACAAATGTCTCTTACCCTCAAATCATTGTTAATAGATGCTGATTCAGCATCTGTCAGCTACACATGACTCTCTGTGTGTTTCTCAGCCTTTTTATGTCATGACTGTGCAGGTGAGGCAAAAGAAGCCCACGGTACAAGTGAAGTGAGACTGAAAACAACAACAAGCACCAGAGGAAGTTTCACAAGTGATTCTACAGCCAAAAATAAACCTGGACGTTCAATCGGACCTGACAGACATATTTTAATCATAGTCATGATGCGAGTGCTCCGCCAACTGCTATCAAGCACTCCCTGACTATAAGGCTGCATGTGTCAATCACAGCTGTTGCTGTTCCTCCAAGAAGCAGCTCCAATTAAGTTTACTGGGTGCACTCTGGACCAGTCAAATAAAACATAATTTACCAAAATATCATAGGAACAAAAGTCAGAAGAGAGCATCCCTTCTCCCTCTTCTCTCTCTGAGTGAGAATGGACAGTTACACCACAGGGTCATAAAGACAGAAATCAACAGGGGGCAACAGAAGTTCCACATTGGAGTTTTAAATAACTGTATTTTCATTGACTTATTATTTGTCTTATGTGCACAATTACTCTTTATTACCAATATGCCTTGAACATGAGGTAACGTCTATTGCTCCTGTTTACACCTGTAAAATGTCTTTTTTTAATGCTAATGATTTGTTTTTTGCTCCTCACGAGTGGATTATATAGGATTTAGAGGATTGAAAACTGTGACATGTGACTGAATCTATATGTTTCACAGTGTTAAACACTCAGAGACTGTAAACGTCTGCAAAGGCCACACAATTTTCATATATGGATCACCACCAAAATGTAATCATTTCTTTCTTGAGCCATAACCTACAGTGAATCCCTCGAAAAATGAGCTTTGCTTCTTAATTTATTGAACAAGGCAATCAGAGATGCCAGAAGCTTGTTGCGTGAATGCGCCCTCTGTTGGTCAGAGGGAGGACGGACACACACACACACACACACACAGAGCCACCAAAAACAATTCGTAAATAGGTCCTCGCTCCACTGTGAGTGCTCGGGCCCTAATTAATAATGCAAATACAGACAAAACATGAGGAAAAGCAAAACCTAATAATAAATGAAGAGATAAGTGTGCCAACCCGGAATATATACAAAAATGAATTAGCCTATAATGCTATTATGATATAGTTGTATGTTGGGTATGATTCATGAGCTGACGAACACACACTGTTCCCGCCTTCCCTCCCAAATAAACTCATCATTGAATGTCCACTTGATACTCATAAATAAATCAAGGCTTTTAGACGACAGTGCTCGTCAGGACTACCATCTGTTCCCTGTGGGACGTGAACTCCTTTCTCTCTGGTATCTCGTTACCGTCTTCATCTCAAAGCACTGCGGTTTACCAGAACTAACACTAACGTAGGTGTACCAGATCATTTGTCTCATTGTAAGATATCATCCAGTGTTTTGTTCGCTTCACTAAATCACACAAAATGATTCTTTCCTTGCAGAAAGTCCACGTTAAGCACTGAGTTCAACCAGAGTAAACTAACTATTAGACACAAGCTCTCAAAACAGCCTTGCTTGAAAATAAAAACACATTTTAGCCACTGCAATAAAAAGCTCATCCAACAAAATCCACACCTGATTAAGTCTCCAATACACTGAGAATGTGTTTACAGTTAGAGATCCTTCTCAAGTGGAAAATTAAGTTAATATCGTTATATGGAAAACTTACTCCCTCACACCAAAGTTCATCACAGCACACATGCTGATCCACTGATGCCTATATCAGTACGGTCAAATGTCATTTCCTTCATTCAGATTTACTGAAGTGACACAAACTTATCAAACAAGGCAGCAGTAAACCAACAGTTTCCATAACCCCACAAGCTAAAAATGCACATTTTCTCTATGGACGTTGGTACAAGAGAGTGAGCTGATCAAAGAATTTCAGCTTCTGGTGGGAAACGATTGTCTAATAGTGAGATAAAGCAGTGGACATCATCTTCAAATACTGTAGACTTCAACACGTAAAGATTTATATACAGTGGCTAATATCCTTTTTTGAAGCACAGAGAAAAGCCACAGAGTTACAATGAGTTTGTCATTACCTTGTTGAATAATAAACTAATAATTCCAGCATCATCATAATGGTGTGACAAAGGGGTGGGAGTGTCAGGTTACACAGGTGAAACACTGTAACTTGTGACGGAGTACCTGCTGAAAGTTGTAGTAAAAGCATTTATGCATGAATGTCGACACACATCCATCTATAACCATGAGCATGCATCTGTGTGAGTAGAACATGGCATAATCTATATGGTGAGCAATAGATTAAAATCATACAACCTGATTAACAAGAGAAAATTCCTGCCTCAAAAAGGTCAAATTCAAATTTTCCTCACAGCAGCTTACATTTAAGCCAAGTCTAATCGTGTTACTTAAACAGCAAGAAACCGTAAATAGAAGCTTAATATGTGGCTTTATGCAACGGACAAGCATTTGGCTGCCGGCCCCCACTCAGTGGATTAAACCGAGTCATAATATGGCATGGTCTACGTAGCAGTGGGGTGAGCGGGCATGTGTGTGTGTGTAAGTGTGTGTGTCATTGCTTCCTTGCGAGGTGTGTGAATGGGTTCTTTTGTGTGCTGAAATCAGCCTAAGCAGGCAGGCTGAAGTCTTGCAGAAGCTTCAACACGGCCATTGTGGCGAAACGAGGCACCAACGCACCACTTTGTCCCACGGGTCAGACTCTGTGTGTGCGTCATGTACATCTTGTATATCTTTGTAAGGACCAAAAAACATCGAAACCACAGGAAGTGAGGACATTTTGTGAAAGTGAGGACATTTTGGCTGTCACCAAAATGTCTGGTAATGGGTTAAGACTTGGTTTTAGGGTCAGAATTAAGTTGAGTAAGTGTAAGCAAATTCTCTAGCTAACTTTAAGTTAGGAGGTTACATTCTTCTGTGTGTCCATCATGGTACCGTTTGGTTTGGGACAGTTTGGTACGGTTCAGAATGGTAAAGCCCTGAGTCAGGCTGTTTGCTCAGTTTGTGGCCATTTGTCTCAACAAGACGTCAACCTTTGCTCTGGCCTTGACTTCTGCGGGATATTTACACCAATCACAAGGAAGTGACGTTCAATCACCTGACTGTTGTGGGTGGAGCTAGACCTAACATACCATGTCACAAATAACACAAATAACAGTCGGGGCTGTTTATGTTGGTACAATTCCTAATGGAAATGTCACACTGAACCAAACTGTTCCGCTCGTTGGAAACACGTCTTTAGTTTCGCACTAGACGCCCGTTGTTCCTCAACTCTCGTTGAAGGGAGATGATTAATGCAGAAACTATGCTCGACTCAAGGAGGCCTCCACGGAAAACAGAACCGGCCACTGCAGACCTCAAACACTGGTGGAGCAGAGACCGTATCATTGTCGAGACTGTCTGTGGCATCCAGGTTATAATGAAATATGTTAAGGTCATAGACTCTGGGGGGATGTGTGGCTGCTCATGTCTGATGTTGCTTCTGTTCTCCTCAGTAACAAGATGTCTTCAATAAATTCTTCAAACTGAACTGAACTGACAGCAGAGACTTCTTCACCAAAGAAGTTTCCAAAGCCTTGTTGACAGGGAACTTTTCAAAAAGGTTTAGGTCATGGTTAGGTTAACAGGTTGGGTTAGGTATTTAGTTGTGATGGTTAAGGTTAAGGTTAAGGTTAAGGTAAGTGTCCAGGGAATGCATTATGTCTGAGAGTGTCCTCACTTAGAATGCTATCCAAGAATGTGTGTGTGGATGAGGTGTATATGGTGTGTTTGTACATGTGGGTAGGGCACGTGAGTGCAGAACAACTTTATACACATAAGGTGTGTTTGCCCATTTCAACTAATGACAAAATCAAAGGTTGCAAAACAACTGGAGAGTTTAAAGTGTGATTTCACTGAGAGTGAAAGCACAAAACAATAGTTGGGATTATTATATGGCTCAGTCTGCAGCTTGTCTCTGTGTGCGGTGACATATACTTCTTTCTCACATAGGGATTGGATGACACAAGAATTGAACGCACATCATAATATAAAAGCTCTCGCAAAAAGTTGATTGGTGAGTAAGATGTGGCACTAACAGATGAGCAGGAGTCTTTTGTAAAGAGGCTAAAACCTGTTTTTCCATGTGTCCCCGTTGACGGTCTGTGATGTGCCTGAGAGTGAACGTTTAAATGCGTAAAGCTGGTTCTGGCCACCAGAGGGCAGACCTCTGCCCTATCCATGCCCAAATGGAACAAAAAGTAAACAATCTTTTTCTTTGTTGTTTTGAAAATCTTTTCCATACACATGGCATTTTCTCTACTGAACACTTCTTTCGCTATTACGGCCCCTCGACCAGACTAGACATTGGTCCCCAGGTCATTCGAGTTTGACACAACAGGTATATGTACAATATTTGATTACTCAACAAGTTGAATTACAATCTTTAAAAGTTCACTTCCTTGTGAAACTGTTCTAATGACGGTGAATAAATGAGAGTGTTAAGAAAACAATGTGAAATACAAGGGCTAAATGAATACGTGAATAGCACACAGTGAAAATGTCAGTTATTAATAAGTGTTTGAGCCTTGCATGTTCAAACCGCAGCCCAGCGCTCACTGATTTCAAATAAGAAAATTATACTAGATACTAAATAAGACATAATTATACGAGATACTAAATAAGACACAAATATACTAGATACTAAATAAGACACAAATATACTAGATACTAAATAAGACACAAATATACTAGATAATAAATAGGACACAAATATACTAGATACTAAATAAGACACAAATATACTAGATACTAAATACATAATTTATATCGAAAGATACTAAATAAGACACAATTAAATGATACTCAAAGACAATAAATATACTAGATACTCAAATACATATAATTATACGAGATACTGAAATAAGACACAAATATACTAGATACTAAATAAGACACAAATATACTGATACTAAATAAGACACAAATATACTAGATAATAAATAAATAGGACACAACATACTAGATACCAAAATAAGACACAATTATAATGGTGATAATTAAATAAGACATAATTATACGAGATAATTAAATAAGACACAATTATACTCAGATACCAAATACACTACCAAGCAAATATACTTGATTACTTGGGGCCTGTAAGACACAATTATACTCAGATACCAAAATAAGACACAAATATACTATATACTAAATAAGACACAATTATACTATATACTAAATAAGACACAATTATACTAGATACTAAATAAGACACAATTATACTAGATACTAAATAAGACACAAATATACTAGATACTAAATAAGACACAATTATACTAGATACTAAATAAGACACAATTATACTAGATACTAAATAAGACACAAATATACTAGATACTAAATAAGACACAATTATACTAGATACTAAATAAGACACAATTATACTAGATACTATATCCGGTTCGACATTTCAAAATTGCGTGTTGTAGCACTCTTGATTAATATACAGTACGATTCACGTAGGACTGAAAACTAAACTAAACAAAACAAAACACTTTGTATGGTCATTTTAAAACACGATAGTTAACTATTTAACTACAGGAAGCAGAAAAGTAAACGGTCACTTTAAACAGCGTCTGCAAACATTTAGAACTAGCATGAGTGACTTAGACTTACCGGTGAGTGCTCCGGTCCCGGAAGTCTGTCAGTGAGCAGCAGGTTACACTATCTGATGCTGTGATTTCTCTCTGTCTCTCTCTCTCTGTCTCTCTCTGTCTCTCGCTGAGTGCTCAAAATTGCGTGTTGTAGCACTCTTGATTAATATACAGTACGATTCACGTAGGACTGAAAACTAAACTAAACAAAACAAAACACTTTGTATGGTCATTTTAAAACACGATAGTTAACTATTTAACTACAGGAAGCAGAAAAGTAAACGGTCACTTTAAACAGCGTCTGCAAACATTTAGAACTAGCATGAGTGACTTAGACTTACCGGTGAGTGCTCCGGTCCCGGAAGTCTGTCAGTGAGCAGCAGGTTACACTATCTGATGCTGTGATTTCTCTCTGTCTCTCTCTCTCTGTCTCTCTCTGTCTCTCGCTGTCTCTCTCTCTCTCTCTCTCTCTCTCTCACTCTCTCCCTCTCTCTCTCTCTCCGTGTGTGTGTGTGTGTCACTACAGATTCTATGAGGAATTGTCCATCAGCTCTCAATTTACGTCTGAGCCAGGAAGCGAATTTTTTGTGTTCATTCCCTGTATTATGATTGGACTTGTGGAAGTGGCGCGTGCAAGGGGCCGGCCCAAACAGAAGCAGGGCACGAGGTGACTGCTGCCTGGGTTATTAACGGTCAAAAGGAGGTGCCTGTCACGCACATGCCACCCCCACTCTCTGTCTCTCTCTCTCTCTCTGCACACAGACATTATTAGATTATTGGAATTATTTATTTTGCACACATACCAGTTAGTCTTTGACTTTGTCACTGATTGGTCCTTGGCTCCTCCTACATCCACCTGCACCACCATGGGCAGCACATGACTAAGTGGAGGGGAATTAGGCTTGTAACAGGAGGGTCACCGAGCAAGGTACCCGGTAAATGATAAGTGATAAGTGATTCCCTGGTTTGTGTGTGTAAAAAAGGATCAGGTGAGGTTCCAGCACAGGAGCAGGATGGACTGGACGTCCCAGGTCAAGATGGACAGACAAACAGGTGGTGACTAATCAACCGGTAGTTTAAATTAAAGCTAAAATAGTTCTTTCCCGAGGCATGGGCCTTTTTTTGTATTCCAGATGAAGGTGATATGACAGTGTCTGAATGTTTGAAAAATAAATCAGGGATGTATACAGTGACAAACTGAAAAGGGTTGCTAAATTTGGACAAAACATTAATCCAAATTGCTTTTATTCTGCATTTAATGTTCTGCTCAGAGCCACTGGTGGGGTGGTTTTTGTCCTTAGTGGGTTTAGGTTACAAAGTGATGATTCCCTGTTTCGTGGTTGTCATTCAATTATGATTATTATGTTTTTGTTAGAGTTCATAATAAGGCTTTGCCATATTATTATTATGTCCACAGATGTTAATGAAAACTGCAGATTTTACAGTCAATGTAATCCAGTGACATCCTTATCATATGTATATGTAACGACAAAAACAGATGGCCACACCCCCCTGAGCGATAACCGCCATGATAAACTAAACAATGTTCCCTGACAGGTTTTTCCACCAGTTTTTGACCTTTGGGCTTTTCTTTCACTTGTTTCAGATATTTTTATTTAAACTTAATTCTTTAAAGTGTGGACCATGGCCCACAATAAAAAATTACAATATTTTATTGTCCTCATCATTATTATGCTTGGCTGATGAGAAAAACTATAGAAAAACTTTCCATGACAACCATAGGACTACATAGGGCAAACCTTCAGGGAACGTTCGAGGAACCAGGAATTGTGGGTCACTGGTGGGTATTCAACGCACTATATACATTATATTGTTCATTACTTTGAACATATTTGAGTTACTGTGTAGAGGTGTGGGGAAACACGTACAAAAGTAATATTCAACCAGTACAATTCAGAAAACGCCCATCAGATTTATAAATAAGGCAGAATATAGAGACCTCACAAATGAACACACAAAAGCTCTAATATTGCGGATCTGGTTCAGTTTAAAACAGCACAAATATCATATTCAAAGCAAGAAATAACTTACTTCCAAATGAAATAAAGACATTGTTTTCAGAGAGACAAGGGAAGTATAACTTAAGAGGGAAACAGATGAATTAAAGTAAAGTAAAAACATTTCACTTTCAAAGAATATACAAAATATAAATTTTACATATCTATCTATCTATCTATCTATCCGTCCGTCCGTCCATCCATCCATTCATCTACCTTATGCGCTCAAATGTAGTTTTATGCTTTTCAATCAGGCATCACTCAGACAGCTACAGCCGGCGAGGAGGGGTCCTTTTCTCGCCGGGCTGAGGAGGATTAGCATTAGCAGCCAACATGCCGACTGTCGGAGTAAAACGGGATCTCCTCTTCAACGCTTTGGGCAGAACATTCAGTACGTTTTATTCGCTGCATTTCCAAACAAAGTACACACAGTATGTCTGTTTAACAACTGACACATTTACTCTTAAAGACACAGAAGGACGAAGCAATCTGTGAACTCCTGATAGTTAGCATAGCAGCAGCAGCTGTGGTCAGTTTGATCGAGCTGTCTGAATGTGTCCATACACAATAAATATAGTAAGTTATTTGGGAATAAATGCCACGTAGCAACTTGTATTTCTGTCGAATTTGTCGCGAGTAGACAATTAAGACCATATATGTCTTATAAACCATAGTGACAACTGGATGCCACCGTGATTGCATCATTTCTCCTGTCATTTAACTGTGAACCGAGCAGCAACGATAAATAGTATATTGTGGCTACTTGACAGCAAATTAAGCCGTTTATTAAGTTAATATTAATGAATGTCTGTATGTTGTTTTAGCCGATGAGGAGTTTGACGAGCTGTGCTTTGAATTTGGACTGGAGCTGGATGAGATTGTGAGTATATGTGATGATGCAGTGGTTCCCCAATATGAAATGATGACAGTACAGATTTTTTAACCTGTCATTTAGGAAAGTAATGCATTTCACCTGTTTTTTGTTCTGTGTGTAAAAGATTTGCTAGAATATTTGTCTGAGTTATAGTAATGACTTTGAACTGCCATCACAACAGACCTCTGAGAAGGACATCATCAGCCGAGAACAGGGTGATACCAAGGCGTCAGGAGCTTCTGACATCATCCTGTACAAGATCGATGTACCGGCTAACCGATATGACCTGCTGTGTCTGGAGGGATTGGTCCGTGGACTGCAGGTCTTCAAGAACAAGTAAGTAGTGTTTAACTTGAGAGAGTGGATTGTACTACACCGTTTCCTAATTGGAGAGCATTAAAGACATTAAAGGTGTTTTGAATTGTGGTTGTCCGAGGTGCTGACACACAGTCAACTCTGACTGTGCTGTGTGTGTCCTTAGAACCAGCGTTAGACAGGGACACTTGCCTCTCTGTAGCTTTATTTATTTGGACACAATTTATCACAATAAAAGCTTGATCAATATAAAATATTTCATCTCAGTACACCAGTCAGAATACGTGCAGAGACTTTATTAATCCCTAAGGGGGTTAATAGAGTATCTAAAATTTAAAAAAAAAATGAATAATCACTTCCTGATTTGGGTAATCACATCACATGTATGCCATATGTAAACATGATGTATTTCAGCTGTTGAGATTGCTGGAAATTGGGGTGGGAGCAAAAACTGGTCTGCAGCTGACAATATTTCAAGAACTCCAGATGATAAAACTGGCAATTGTTTATTATTCAAGTGTAAGTAAAGCTTCCTCTACTGTTTCCTGACAACAATTCTCTGCATGTCAAAATGGCTCATTCTCATTCAATGCTTTTTGCATGTATATGCACGTCATAAGTTGATGAGTTAGTTTCACTTCCATATAAATAAGCAAGTTGTAATTTCTAATCACAAATTGTGTTTTTAATTGGATTGACAAAAATGTACACATGTCTACTGAAAACATGGCTGCCCCACATTTTAACACAAAGAATTATGAGATTGTAGCTTCTTAATAAAGGAGTTGGCTAATAAAATCTATTCCTGCTGAAGTCCACAACATCACAAGAATATGTTCATCACTTTATTTTGTTGACAGAGAGCCTTCTTTGACTGGAAACTGAAGTTTGATGCTTAGTTAACATTAAGCACAAAATTCACATGAGTGAAATGTGGTATTTTGATTTGTCAAATTTACCTCAGTGACACAAACTTACGAAACGAGGCAGCAGTCCATCAGCAGCTCCTGTGTCCCTGTGACCTATAAATGCAAACGTTCTGCATAGACAGTGGAGTGAGTGAGTGGTTTATAAACTTTAGTTTCCTGGGTAAAAAGGCTGAGATAAAGCAAGATTTATTATTAACATGTCATAGACCTAAGCAGGTGTAGATTTTATTAGGTGAGACGTTCAGTTCATGATTATTTTAATAATCAATTCATCTGTCAATTGTGTTCTCAATTATCTTATTTTTTGTCTTATTTGTGTGTCCAGAAAATGTCAGAAAATGTTGTTTGATTTTTCCTATACTTCAAGAATTATGATGTTTTAATGTTTGTTTGTTTTTTAAACCAAAATTAATTAATTTTAATGATTTCTTTGTTATATGGAGAAAAGAAAACATTTAAGAAGCCTCATAAATCATGGAATTTGTTTTAATTATATGTAAAAAAAACAGATTGAGTATCAATATAGTTGACAGTCAACTTAGTAATCAATTCATATTTGATTATTGAGTAATTGTTGCAGCCGTAAAGTGAATAAAATCGTTTTTTCCTTGTGTCCTTGCTGGCAGACATGTTTTCATTGTGTGAGAGAGGGTGACTGTGTCTCCAGCTGGTTCCTGATGCTGGGGGCATGCAGATAAATTCAGTGCTGACCATAACTTTAAAGCATAATTCTTAGTCCTCTCACAGATGAACTCCAATGGGTGTTTAGGATTTAAATGTGGAGCTGTTTGAGATGTTGGCCATAAAATGTTCTTTTGGCTTGTTTTGACCTTGTTTCACTTTCTTGGGCATAAGTTGCTATGTAAAGCACATGCAGATGGACTCACTATTGATACTTTTATTTGTGTTTCAGGCTGGAGGCACCTCGCTACACACGTGTCAGGCCAGCCAGCGGGGAGCCTCAGAAGCTCATCATCACTAAGGAGGTGGGTGTGACAATTGAGAATCTTTAGCAGTAGACAAACAATGTGTTGTCTGAAATTGACTTCAGTTTAGGAAATAAATTGAATCAATGTTTTATTGTGGTTTCCCATTTTTCTGTGCAGACGGCAGCAGTGCGACCGCATGCTGTGGCAGCAGTGTTAAGAAACATCACCTTCACACAGGAGCGCTATGACAGCTTCATTGAGCTGCAGGAGAAACTCCACCAGAACATCTGCAGGTCAGACCAGAGGCCTGGTTCATGGAAGCAGTACTAACAAATTCAGAATTACAGGGAAAGCCAATCTTGACCTATTCAGATTAGGAGGTGTGGCCCAGTCAGGTTTAAGAATATCAGATGGTTGATGATAAAAGAGTGGCTCTTAGATATATAATAACATGGAATAAGTGTGAAACCACGTTGTTTTCTGAACAGATGAGACACCAGGATGAAATAAGCCTGGTTGATGTCTTAAGTCGCTGTTTTCCTTTCGGATGAAATGTTGTCACCTGTGTAATGTGTTGGTTCCACCTTTTAAACTTTGCTTCCAACTTGAAGAAAGATGAGCACAATTGTTGTCTTGGACAGTTTTGGTTTTAAACTTGAAGTACATGTGTGTAGCTGACAGTCCTTTGTATTTATTTACTTGTGGTCAGTAACCCTGTTAAACAGTGATTTCCATTAGAGCAATAATTGCTTTTGCTTACTCTACACATTCCATACATGTGTTCTTAGCACTAAGAGTAGATTTTCACTGAATGTAAAAGCAAATTCATCATATTGATTCAGTGATTGTGTTCTGTGAAGGAAGAGGAGCCTCGTGGCGATCGGGACTCATGACCTGGACACCATCTCTGGTCCTTTCACGTACACAGCCAAACCTCCTGGAGACATCTGCTTCAAACCTCTGAACCAGACCAAAGAATACACTGCCACTCAGCTCATGAGCCTCTATAAGGTACACGGCTAGTTCCTCTCACATCAGTCAGATGAGTGTCTTTTCTTTCTGTCTGATGCTAACCCAGTGTTGTTCTCCCGGTGCATATAGACAGACAGCCACCTGAGGCATTATCTCCACATTATTGAAGACAAGCCCGCGTACCCTGTCATCTACGACAGCAACGGCATAGTCCTCTCCATGCCTCCCATCATCAATGGTGACCATCTTCATCTCTGTTTATTATCTGTTCCTGTCATTATAATATAATCACAGGCTACTTCCACACCACTCTGTTTAAGTTTGAAAACTCTGGGGCTGTGATTGAGTCTGGACTCGCTTTTTATTTGGCAAATGTTAGTGTGACTCCACTGCATGTGTGAGACACATGTTTATTCATAGATTCAGTCAAGTGTCCTGGCATTTACTTACATATGAAATATTACATTAGCCATTTTTAAAGGTAAAGCCGATGTGAAATAAAGCAGCAGCAGGCATGCAGAGGACATACATGGCCCAGGCATAAGAATTAAAACATGCTGCTGCTGAGAAACAACTATACAACAACAACAACAACAAACAAGAGGTTTGTTCTTAATACAGAGTTATAATAAAGAAAATGCCACCACCAGCAAATACAATCAGAAATTGTGAAATATATAGAGAGCATTTGTTTTCTTTTATAAAATCATTGAAATCATTGGAAGAATGCTGAAAAATGAATGGCCTTCTTTTCTTTTCTACAGGAGATCATTCCAAAATCAACCTGAAGACAAAAAACGTCTTTGTTGAGTGCACAGCAACAGATGTGACCAAGGTACAGTGAATAAATCTGTCTTTCCACTTGTTTTGTGTCGACTGTGAAGTGTGGTTGTGTGAAGCACTGACACTGCTGTGAACCAACCTCAGACCGACTCTCACATGGCTGTCAGCAGGGACACACGGACAAACCACTACCTTTACCGATATTAGTCTGATACAGTCATTTTAGATCATTAATGAATTGTGAAGCTTTTAACAACACATTAGTGCTGAGTCGTTTCAAAAACACAATTCTCCAACTGCGCAACAAACATTGTTCTCCCAAAAAGAAGAAAAAACAGTCCAAACATCACTCTAAAAAAGCTTTTGCTGGTTTTTATTTACATTTTTACAGTCTGTGCATAGTGAAGCATGTGGTGTGTATATATAGGATTTTTGAATTGTATTGAATGTTACAATTTTATCTTTACCAGTGTCAGACAGATACAGAATCCCTTCTCTACAAACCACTTAAGTCACTTAACAAAAGCCTCACTTGATAAAATGAAATGTAGATAGTCTGCTCTCACTGAGCCGGCTTGTGTCCCTGTTGGCAGCTGTGTTTTCAGTGAGTATGTCTCTTTTACATTACATTACATGTCATTTAGCAGACGCTTTTATCCAAAGCGACTTACAAAAGTGCATTTAAACATTTGGGTACAAATAAGAGCTAGAAGTAAGTAAGAGCTTCAAGTAGAACAAACTATGAAGTGCTAAGTCTCTTAAGCTGGTTCTCAGATCAGGGAGGGTCATGTGTGTCGGTGCCTCACACAACCACACTTCCCAAACAAACGGAACTAGCCCTTAAACTTGACCTTGCTCTCCTTCCAGGCAAAGATTGTCTTGGACATGATGGTGACCATGTTCAGCGAGTATTGCTCACAGCCTTTCACGTGAGTCACTTCTCTGTCTCAAGTATACAAGATTCTCTGCCCTCTCCTTCCTTTCTTTCCTCTCCTTTATTCCCGCCCAGTTATGTATCTTGTATGTGAGCGCACACACAGACAGACAGACAGACAGACAGACAGACAGACAGACAAGGCTGTTTTCATATCATCACCAATATCATAACATGTTTACCTTGGGCTATAACCTACTGTAAACTCCCAGAACAACCAAAAACTCAAACACATGGAGCCTATAGTTTCAAGATATTGTGTTTCTCTAATGTAGGATTAAAGTCTTATGTCCTTTGTTCACACTCTTTTACTCTCAAATAAAGTGATAGAATAAACTTGTGTAAACCAGTGAATGAGGGAAGGGTGAGAGTTTGAATGAATGAGTGAATTATTTTTTGTGAACATGTACACACGATACCATTTTTAAAAAATAAGGAAAACTAGAGCAAAACGAAAATCGAAATAATAAAATCTAAGCATTATTTTGAGGGTGATGTATTCTCTCTCCTGTTCTTTCAGGGTAGAGGAGGCTGAGGTGGTTTACCCCGATGGCAAGGCGTGCATATACCCAGTACTGTGTTTGACTTCATTTACATTCTCCTCAACCCTGTCCTCTTTTTAAATTCTTCTGCTGTCCTCTAATGCTCCGCTGCTGTTTTCTGGTGTGTCTGGTGTGTCCTTCAGGAGCTGGCGTACAGGAAGGAGAAGCTGTCCAGCAAGTTCATCAACCACAAAGTTGGCATCAAGTAAGTGATATGGATGTTCTGGGCTATAGTTACTGTATAAAGAAAATTACAATAACAACACTGCACTGTGCAACACACATTTAAATGAAAACACAAAATATTTCAGTTGTAAAATGAAATGATGTATTTAAGTGGCTCAAATTGTTTGTTGTTCAGCTGATGTATTTGTTTGCACTCTTCAGTGTTATTTTGGATTTTTATTTTCATATCACAAATTGTCTTAAATCACTAATGTGTGAGACTTTAGAACCTTTTTAAACGTTCTACCTACTCCTCCACTTGTTACTCATTTTAAAGTGATATTTCAGGTTTTTTGAGGTGCGGTTTTACGATGTTTAAACACGTACCACTGCCTGAGCTCAGTGTATGAAAGCCAGAAACTGAAATTTATGTCACTTTTTTGTAAGTTCAAATGATTTTCTTCAGTGCCATTTTGTTGAGTGGCTAAAGCTGTTTATTTCCTTGTCTTCACTGAAAGTGCTCAATGTGTCGGTACCTCAGACAACACAGGGTTAAGTTTCCTTCCCAAGGACAAATCAGCATGTAGACTAGCAGAGCTAGGAATCAAACCCACAACCTTCGAGATGAAAGACGACTTGCTTTACCACTGAGCAAACACCAGCGCTTGTTTCTTTTCCTCCTGACAGTGAGTCGACAGAGAAGATCGCCCAGCTGCTCACCAGGATGTGCTTGCGCTCTGAGGCCACAGGTGTCGGTGACGAGATCGAGGTTGAGATCCCGCCCACGCGCTCTGACGTCATCCATGCGTGTGACATCATGGAAGATGCCGCCATAGCCTACGGTTTCAACAACATCACCCACACCACGCCACGCACCTACACCGTAGCCAACCAGGTACACGGACGCTCATGATTCATGTGTGTGTTTGTGTGGCTGAATGTATGTCAGTGTTTTCTTATGTGTGGACTTTACGTCTTCATAGTTCCCACTGAATAAACTGACAGAGCTGTTGAGACAAGACCTGGCAGCTGCTGGTTTCACGGAGGCCCTCAACTTTGCTCTGGTGAGGGACTGACACTAAAACACAGAAATACACTTTTTCTTTCCTTGAAAAAGATGCTGAACTTGATGTCTCTGTTGTTTTCCTAGTGTTCTCAAGATGATATAGCAGATAAGCTTGGGAGGAAGATTTCAGACACTAAGGCGGTTCACATCTCCAACCCCAAGACAGCAGAGTTTCAGGTAAACAAGTCAATCATTTTGTTTTGTTGGAAACCTTTGTTTTACTAGGAAGTCGCATTGAGATTGAAATCTTTTGAAGTAAGTCCTAGCCAACAATTACATTAACAACATCAAAAAACAATAAAGTCAATAAAGCACTCGCTCACTGAACTAATATAAAACACGTGGCGATGTACACAAATGAATGAACAGTTTGTCAGCGTGCAGGAGTGATGCGCAGAGAGAAAGGCTGGTCTGTCTGCACCAGTTGAGGGACATGCACCCTCGTCTGATGTGTTCGATGAGATCCTCCTAAACAGTTTCATAGATTGATTTATTCTGTGAAGCATGAATATTAATCTATATAATTGACGTTACTGAGGTAAGTATACTAGGGCTGTAATCAACCAAATAAATTCTTGGTCGACTGAAGCCCTGAAATTTCGACTCAAAATCGACTAGTTGCCATCTATTTTTGTAAAATGCTGCCACACTGCCGATGTCTTTGTCATGGATCTTAGAGGACTGACTGTAGCCTAAAATAAAATGCTCAAAATTGAATAAAACCACCAACATACTTTAATCCATCTGCCTCTTGTGGGTTGGGCTAATCCAAAATACTGTAAACAAGGGGGGTGTTCTCTGAAGACACGCTGTTTCCTGTGAATGTTCGGTTTTCATTTTGTCCCTAATCTGTGTGAGAGTAACTGAGGAATGTATTGCTTCTACTGTATATGTTAGTAGTTGTGATGCTAATCAAGTGAATCCTGTAGTTGCAGAACAAACGCATGTTTCATGATCAGGCGTCTCTGAGTAAAATAAACAAAATGACAGCAGTGTCAAAATGTTAATTCTCTCTTTAATAGTTACACGTGGAAAAATAAGGAAAGTTAGACATTCAAATAAAGTTATTTTGTTTCTCCAGTAGAGGGTGCCCTCCTCCCCTCTATAAGAGGTTAAAGTTATTTTTATTTTCTCCACCAGGTGGCGCGCACCACCTTGCTGCCAGGTCTTCTGAAAACCATAGCTGCCAACAGGAAGATGCCCCTTCCTCTCAGACTCTTTGAGATATCTGACGTGGTCCTGAAGGATCCAACCAAAGGTGCACGTCTGCATGTTTTCATTTATTCCACCTGTCTGTGTGTGTGTGTGTGTGTGTGTGTGTGTGTGTGTGTGTGTGTGTGTGTGTGTGTGTGTGTGTGTGTGTGTGTGTGTGTGTGTGTGTGTGTGTGTGTGTGTGCGTGCCTTATAGAACACACACACACACACACACACACACACACAGACGGAGCTGCGAGCAAATGAAGCTGATATTAGTCTTTTGATTTGTTTCTATAACATTATGTGGGAATTATTGTTTTGAAGAAACTGGTGTCTTAGCTTGTTATTTGGATATTTTCATCTGCTGATTATTTTCTTGATTGATCGATTAGTTGTTTTGTTCATGAAATGCAGAAAAATGTGCACAAAATGTTGAATACTGTTTCCCAAACATGAAAATGATGACTGAAATCACAGAATTGTTGATTTAACTTCTCAACCAGTAATGTAGTTAACACAAAAATAATTTATATCCTTTTAAATAAAAAGTAGAATAACATTTATTGAACATGTATTTATTTTTCATACTGACCCAGTACCCAAACAAGTAATTCACTGGTTAAGCCCCATTCCTAATACACCCTCCCCCCATCCCACCATCCAGATGTTGGAGCAAAGAACAGCCGGCGTTTCTGTGCCGTTTACTACAACAAGAGCCCGGGCTTTGAGGTGATCCACGGCCTGCTGGACCGAACCATGCAACTGCTGGAGGTGAAGCCCGGCCGGGCTGAGGGCTACCACATCCAGGCTGCAGACGGTAAGAACCCTGGGAGGGAGGGGGGGGCGGCAGGATACATACCTCTACTGAAGCTAGCTTTGATGGCGAGTGTCATTTAATCCCAGTTTGAGTCTCCTGGGCTCTAGAACATGCTGATGAACAAATAAATCTAAGAAGTAAAGGATTATGCATGTGTAGGCTATGATGAGGTGTGATTCCAGGGTGTAATGTAGTTTACCTCCTTTCACTGAAGAACATTTACCTGCACATGTATTTATTTTTGATACAAACTCAGTGTTGTGAGGACACGCTTCCATGATGGTGTTTCCTCACTTTACTTCTAACACCAGCCATGTGTCAGCTGAGATTGTTGGGTGGGTTGTTTTCCTTGATTATGTTTTTATCCTGTGACGCATGTGGAGTTGCGTTGCCCTGTAAGTGCTATATAAATTCAGTTTGATTCATTAATTTAGGGGCAAAATAAAACATTTTACCTCATAAATCAAGTTATAGCTTGTGACTCAGGTTGGATTGACAGGGACTTTCTGCTCTGTTTGATGTTACATTACATTACATGTCATTTATTAGACGCTCTTATCTAAAGCGACTTACAATGGAATTGAGTACAATCAGCCACGGGTGGAGTCGACCTTGCGACCATTGCAACCATGACGTCTTTCGCACACAGGGTACCACAGGGTCTTAACCACTGAGCCATCCATTTAAATATGTCTTCATCAGTGTCATCAATTATCTGTGTTTTATGTAGGGATGCACTTTTTTAAGGTGACAAACTATCCTTAGCTAATTCACTATTTAAATTGTGAAAAGAGCAAATTTGTGCATAATGATATTTTTTTTATAGCTTTTCTGTATTATATTTAAATATATGCACTTTGTACTATTATTATAAACATATAGACATGATATATGTTTAATATAAATACCAAATAAATGCGTTTAGGTGGATTGAAAGAGCTCTGATTGCTTATATAGGCATTATGCTCATATTTCAATAATAATATGTTATTGAAATATAACTATATATATATATATATATATATCTATATATGTATATGTATATGTATATATATATATATATATATATATATATAGGCATAATGCATATATATGTATATGTATGTCTATGTATATATGTGTGTGTATATATATATGTATGTATGTGTATATATATATATATATATATGTATATGTATATATATATATATATATATATGTATATATGTATATATGTATATATATATATATATATGTATATATATATATATATATATATATATATATATGTATATATATATGTATATATATATATATGTATATATATATATATATATATATATATATATATATATATATATATATGTATATATATGTATATATATATATATATGTATATATATATGTATATATATATATATATATAGATGTCTACATATATATATGTAGACATCTCACCAAGCAGAGGTCAGTTCATGTCCATCTTCATGTTACCTCACCTCACATATGATGGTTTGGCTGTTTAGCTGTAGCCTTTTCTTAAACTGGCCATTTTTCATCAGCCAAGCATCCATTTCATGTGCCTGGCTGCTTTATTTTAATTGAAAAAAATTTAGTAAGCAATTTATTGCAAACAACAATTAAACTGAAATAGGCTGTTCATCAGCTGATCACAGCCTTTAAAAGTCTAAATCTTCACAAAAATGTGGATTCAGTGCCATTTTCTGTCAGGTATGCACACTGTCATGACCTCCTGATGGCAAAGGCAAAAAAGCACTGTTGAGCTGCATCAGCAAGGCCTCTCGCAGCGTGCCATTGCTGCTGATGTTGGACGCAGTAAGACAGTCGTTTTAAACTTCTTAAAAGATCCTGGGGGTTGTGGAACAAAAAAGTCAAGTAGTAGACCCAAAACAATTTCACCGATGCTAAACCGGAGGATCTTAATGGCTGTCCGTCAAGACACGGGACGATCCTCGTCCCAAATTAAGCTCGTCACTGGTGCCAACTACAGTCCCATAACCATTAGACGGCATCTGCGAGAGAAGGGTTTAAGAACAAATAATGTCTTCAAAGGCCTAGTCTCCTTCAACGGCACAAAATTGCCCGTTTGGAGTTTGCACGAGAGCACCAAACATGGGACACGCCCCCTCCACTGTGCCGTGTAGAAAACATCTCAGGTGAGATCTCCTGGTCATGCCAGTAACGTTGGAAGCCATCAGGACCGTCAAGGTTCCATTTTTTCTCATCAGAGAATAAAACTTTCTTCCACCTTTTCAATGTCCCATGTCCAATCTCAGCAGCAATGGCACGCTGCGAGAGGCCTTGCTGATGCAGCTCAACAGTCCTTTTTTGCCTTCAGGAGGACATGACAGTGTGGATACCTGACAGAAAATGCCACTGAATCCACATTTTTGTGAAGATTTAGACTTTTAAAGGCTGTGGTCTTAAACTTTTGATCAGCTGATGAACAGCCTATTTCAGTTTAATGCTTGTTTGCAATAAATTGCTTACCCAAATTTTTTTTTTGTCTCACTCCCATTTCTTCTTTTTGCATTTTGAAGCACTACTTAGAACCTTCTTAAGATCCAACAGTGCAAAATGTACATTCTTGCAATTTTGGTCTTAAAATTTTGATCAGGAGTACATACATTATATATATTATTATATTACATAATATAATAATATAGTATATTATATATACATTTTGAGCGAAAGTCGGGACAAAACACCTGGTCCATCTTTATTATGGAATAAATGATACAGTTAATAGTGTGTCTGTGTACAATCATCTGATACTGTCTGTGCATTAAAAACCAGACAGATACTGGAAACCTACACGAGCCAACAGTATCGAGGCATGACTCAGCAAATCAATCACACTGTTTTCATAGTGCAGATTATGTGTGGGCGAGGCGTATGTTCCAGAATTCATTTTATGTCCAGATTAAAACAAAATGTCATAAAAGAATGAAATGGCCATCACTCTTAATGTGAAACATGGAGTTCAGCGGGCACAAAGCCACCGCCTGTTCTGCCTCATTCATGCTCAGTGTTAGATATGAATACAGATGGAGCCTTTTATCTGATCCCTGTGTTTATTACGCCCATATTTGTGCACATCCTTTGAAAACTTAAAGACGAAACAGAGCAGTTTCATCAGAAGTCACAGGGAGCCATGTATCTGAATGTTCTAGTGAGATACAACAAAGACGTTCTAAATATGGGGACTTTTTTTGAGGAAAAGTCATGAGAAATATTAAAGAGATAGTCTGATGTTTTGAATTGTGGTTGTTTACGGTACTGATGTATGGTCGGCACTGACGCTGCTCCCTGCACCAGGAGCCAGCCTGAGATGTTAAAAAAACCACTGTAGCTTCAGGCTATGGTCACATTTCCCACACACACACGTGTCTGCAGATGTTCTCTATAGTCTGTGTGACGCAGACGCAGTGTGACCCTGCGCAGGCATACGCGAGGGCCATTTTGTAAGACGGTTAGATGTCTTGTGAGTCTATGATAGTGTAAGAATAAGGTTTGCAGCCTTATCTCGCTATTCCACAGCCTTTTCTGACTGGAAACAGGAGAGTGTCCTGTGAGCTGTGTTAACTGCTCACTCCCCACACCAGAGTCCAAGTCCATAGAGTCCGTAGAGAGAATCACACAGGAGAGCTGCCTCGCTCACATGTATTATTTTGTGAAATCCTATGGCATTTACCACAGTGACAGAAATGAATAGCAGCTCCTGTGTCCCTGTGATCTAAAAACACCACATTTTCTTTATGGCCTTTGATGCAGGAGAGCAAGAGCATGTTCATGCAGTGGTTTTTCCTCTGACCCGTGTTTTAGTGAGATTTTTTAAACTGATCCCTGGTGTATGTGCTGTCTAAAAATGCCTTTTTTTCCCTACTAAATACATTATCACGACCTCCTCCTATGGTGCCATGTTTGCTGCTGACTGTGGACTACTTTAGAATAAAATGTCACCATTTTGCTCTGAATCATAGGTGTCAGCTCAGCCCTCGTGGTTGATGGATTATGGGCCACAGCTTCACAAACAGAGCTGTCATTTTTCCTCTATAATCCCATTCCAATTATTATTATTTTTAATTAAAATGTTTTAATACATTTTAACTTAATATGTGGTTCTGTCCACTGAGCTTTGGTCGTTTAGAGAATTATATCTGTGTCTGTGAAAGGTGCGGTGACTCCGTGGGTGTTTAATTGTTGTGATTCAGAAAATGATTGTTCTGTTAGGGTCGTACGTGACCGAAGCGTTTTGTTTTTCACACGTGGATGAGCAGTGGAAAGAGGGCCGGGCTTGAAAATAGTAATTTTTCCCACTTAATGGATATTATTTTCACAGTTTGTTGACGTGAATCAGTGAGAATGTGACTGGCACATTAATGTTAGAGTTGATTATGTCTTATTCTTTCTGGTGATCTAATCCTGTGAGATTAATGATCATGAAGGTTTGATTTGATTCTCAAACATCATTGGAGTTTTCCTCCGATTCCTCAGTCACTCTTTCCATTTACCTCTTTTCTCCATTCCATTCCGTCTCGTCTCCCCCCCTTCACGCTCCAAGGTCACACTGCAGGACGACTCCCCCCCGATTCTGCTCTCAGACTGTAAATCAATGGGCTCCAGTATCAGTGAATGAGAGAGAAGAGGGTGAAGGCAGACCGATGAACAGTGGAAGGGGTGGAATGAGACGAGAGAGTGCAGAAAACAGAAAGGGAGGGGGTGACGAGTGAGCCGTGTGTGTGTGTGTGTGTGAGAGAATGTACTGTCTGCAACTTGGGGGGAGAGTCACGTCACCCACTGCAGTGCTGAGCTCTTACACTATCCGTCTGACAGTGTAAGAGCTCAGTGTTCATGGGCCACAACCTAAATATGAATAAATTTAGTTTAAAAACACATATTAATTATCATGGTAATATTCAATAACAAAACATTTTAAATGCACTGCAGTACAAGGACACTTTCATGAGCCCTTCATAAGAATAAATGAGGTTTGTTGATTGAATATTATACTTAGCCTTAATGTAGAAAAGATGTGGCTGTTTACTGTATTTCCCTCATTGACAGTAAAAAGCAAAAGACCAAACATCATTATACAAATGAATTGTCAAAGATATAAAACTTTATTCACAAAATGTGCCATTACAGTAAATCACTTACTTTGCATATGAACACATTTCTTAACTGTTAAATGTTTTTCAAGCAACAGCATGACTGGCACTTCATAGTTTGGTTTACTTGAAGCTCTTACTTACTTCTAGCTCTTATTTGTACCCAAATGTTTAAATGCACTTATTGTAAGTCACTTTGGATAAAAGCGTCTGCTAAATGACATGTAATGTAATGTAATGCAACATGTTTTAAAATGAACTGAATGACATCAGAAAACAAAGTAAACAAACACTTTTTTATCATCCCTCTGATTAAGTCATTAACATTTGCTGCATTGTCGCCACCAGCTGGTGTAAACTCACAATTTCAACACTCATCCCCTGTTATCAGCACAATATGCTGTAAAAGATGTATTATTGGTGACAGTAAGTGGGCGGGCACTGCACAATTACTGTGTGTGGGCTGCATGCGGCCCTCAGGTCGTGCTAGTGCAGCTCTCTAATGCATCACACACACAGAGCAGTCTATGTCCTTTCCTGTACATGCTATGCACCATTAGCCTAATCTTTCCCTCATTTTTGGCCCCTCCTTAACCCCATTACAAGGTCATGACCCAGTCTGAGAGCTCACCTGACACACACACACAAATACACACCCTCAGGATATGTCAAGGCCAGAGCAGCACTATGACTAACTCACGCCACACCCAGCACAGAGGAGGGCGAGCTGAGGGAATACATGCTGACTGAGTTTCCTCCACTCACACGTGAAAAGGATGAAATAATGAGTGAGTGAGTGGAAAAAAGTCACTTAAGAGACATAAGCCTGCGTTTCACTTAACAACTGTGTCCAATGCAAAGAGAGTATGTTTGTGTGACTCACTCTCTTGTTCCATACGTGACCTTTACTACTTTAGCCCTTCATACATTATTAAAGGTTTTCAAGTTCCCATGTGCTGATTAGGTTCATTTAGGCCTGCAATAACGGACTTTGCCACTGGGGGGCTATTCAGCAAAGTTGTGACTCACATCCATTTCACTTGACATGAGCGTAGTCTGGTAGCAAACCTTAACTAAGCTCCCTCTCCTGAGGCTTCCTCCGCCAGTGTCTGCTTTTGAAAAATGGCAGGGAGGGTGCAGAGCAGTGAGGGGGCGTGGTCTGGTAGTGAAATCTGACACCAAGGTTTAGAGAGAGAGGCGACAGAGCAACAGCTCCTGCATGAGTGTGGATGAAAAAGAATGATATTTAGCACGATAATTAGTCCATATCCTTTAAACTTTTTGTTTTAGTTGTTTAAGTCATTTTTCTTTAAACTTCATTCAATTCAAAATTCAAAGACTTATAACTGAACTACTTTGTAGAAACATTGAACTCTGGGTGAACGTTCAGATGCTCTGTGACGGAGGAGGCTAGTTAGAGGTCACGTGATAATGTCGGCCCACTAGTGGTCATGTGACACTGTTTTTGTTAAGTCATTTATATACTCGATAATGTCAGTTTTTTATCCTAGACGGTATATCTGACCCACCTCTCTATATCTCTTCAGAGAGTGATGGAAGAGTGTACGAGTGATGCTTATGGCAACATTTGAATGCAGTAGATTTGTATCACATGTATAATTTCAATACTTAACATAAACCGTGAAGATGTGCACCTGCATCAACATGTTCAAATCTATATGAGATACCATGTACGCTGGTTTATACCTGAAAGATAGTGGTTTAGGGGTTTTATGCTGTGACTTTAATGCTGTGCTTTGTTGTGACTGCCGATGGGAACCACTGTGAGTGAATGTCAGTGTCTCAGCTGGTGCTCTGTAGGCCATGCACGTACATAACTGAAGTATATGATGAAGTATATAATAACAAATCTGTGTAAAGATAATATCAGAGATGCTGACGTTACTAACAGTAAATCAGTACCATGAGCATTGAGACTGATTTAAATGAATAAAGCATAAGAAGAAGTAGTTGATGAGACTTCCTTTCAGGTTGAGGCTCCTGTTTGTTGGGTTTTATTGTGTTGTGTAAAACAAGTGGTGCATTATAATAAGGTAGTGCCATTGTCTGCTGCTGTGTTGTTTTATTGATGTCCAGCAATTTGGCCACATTGACCTTCCTGTATTTCTGCTTCCTCCTGTGCATCAGAGAAGTATTCACCTACATGTTGTTGTCTTTGTGCTCACTTTCAGTTGATCCTTTTTAATAAGTAGAGAAACCTCTACTCACTTTCTGTCCAGTTGTCTGAAACGAGCAGAAATCTGATGGCAAAATATCAACAATATTTGACAGTGAAGTGAAAGTAAAGTGATGTAAGTGTCAAACTCAGGAAACTGGTCTGGCTCAAGTGTAGGATTTTCATTGACTGATTGGTTATTTAAGACGCACCAGTGCTATTTATACTGTTGCCATGGAGACCTGCTTATGGTACAAGTAGATGACGTGAGAACCGACGCAAGTGCTCTCCACTGATTTTATTCAAGTAACAGAGGCAGAAATAAATGGTTGATCTTCTCTGTCTGTCTGTCTCTCTGTCTGTCTGTCTGTCTCAGTCTCTCTCACACACACAGAGACATTTAAAAGTGCAGTCAGTGTATACTGTAAGCCTTCATCCATAGTGATGAGGGAACATCTAAGCAGTGGGCTCTGGAAGCCATTAGCAAGGCAGCGTGGGAAGAAGCAGTGCACTATGGGAGGAAAGCCACGTCGGTGCCATATGGGGCCGTCGTCAAGACAACCCCCGCATCTTGTTAAGTCCCTGACAAGTCCGTCTTTCTGTCCGCGTGTTTGAACAAAGTGAGCAAACGCTGTGTGTGGTTGTGTGTGTGTGTGTGTGTGTGTACGGAGGCTTTTTAATCCATGTGGACCAAAGTGACCTTTACTCCTGACTCACACACACACACACAGTGGATCGTTGGTACACCTCTCTCACACTTACATTAACAGACCTGCATGTATAATCAGATGGTGTGTGGAGGCGTTTGCCTCAGAGTAATGACCTGTGACGTTTTTATTGTTCTCTCACTAATTGGTCTTTTTTTCCCACGTGTGGAGGACAAATAATCTGCTTTGTCCTTTGACGTCTGGGCTTTGTTTGGAGTAATTAAGATTAAAGAAAGATGATTTTCTTTTTGCTTGATTTATCCAAAATTCCACAATTAAAACTAGGGACACACCCTTTTTTTCTGACTATACGATTACTTGGAGTAATGAGTATTTAATAATATTTGAAAAGGGACTATTTGCCTATGAGCAAAATGTGAGGGAGGAATATTCCTTTATTTCTGCTGTAAAACATCTAAAGATGAATGTAAGTATTCATCTTATTATTTGCAGGTATTAACATCCAGATATATTAAACATTTCAAACAACAAACAGCAGTTTTAGGTGAGGAAGTGTTGGATTTATATGAATAATACTTCATATTTAGTGGCAAATCCTTTGCTGTGTGTTGTTGGTTCTTTAGATGCTTTAGTGTTGACCTTTGTCGTCAGCATTATCTTTAAGGGGAATTCCAATATTGTTTGACTTGGGCGACTCTTACAATAACAATCTCAGCCATTTATTGGTGAAAACAAGCGCTTTTTTGGGTATGACTCTGCTGGGATTGCCCCATAGGATTACACCGTGTCGTGGCTGCCGCCTGAGGCGATCCACTGGACCAACTCTGAAACTTTTTGTAAGTGCTATTCACACACACGCCTACATTTATAAACATAGGGCCCAGGTCAAGAAATACCAGAATTCCCCTTTTAAGTATTTTGAAAGTGCTGACATGGCGACCTGAACATCAGTAAAGTGGGATTGGGTGCAGCAGTATCAGAGTAGTTCTATGAATATGGTACCTGCATGGCTGCATCCAATAATAACCTGTTTGTATAATGTAGATCAGTATATGATGTCATCAGTGTTTCTTCTGCACAAGTTGAGTGGCCACAAACTTACTTTTCATTCCTTTTACATCTGAGATGTATTTGGAGTAATGAAGGTTTGACTTTAGAGCTGAAATTAACCATTATTTTCATAATCGATCTGGAAATGATGATGTTCTCAAATGTCTTGTTTTGACCACAAATCGAAATGATTTACTTTTGATGATTTCTTTGTTCTCCAGAGCAAAGAAATGAAGAACATACTCACATTTAAGAAGCTGAAACAATCGGGAAATCTTGTGTTATTCATGAGAAAATAGATAGAAGAAGAAGAATTGGCATGCTCTGTATACAAAATAAACACAATAAATCACAGAGATGAAGAGATGGCCTCTCTGTCTGATGAAAAGCCTCATCTCATCAACTGTTTTTCCAGTGATCCGTCCTCCTGTGGCTTTAATGTAGATCTCATCGTTGGCAACTAATGTGGGCGAACAAAGCATCATCAAGAGAGAATCATACAAGACAGGAAGCACAGTAACACCCACACTGCACCACTCAACCATGATCTCTGTGATGTGAGCACCCGGCAACAGGGATGCCATCAATACTTAAGAGACAAATGAGTGAGTCAGCAGCTGAGTGTAAATACATGTACAACTGTGTGAAGAGAGGGAAACATGAGCCAAAGTGATGGAGTTAAAACACAAGTCATTACATTACAGTTTCAATAAGAGAAGCCACTGCATCATAAACAATAAATGAATTAGTTTCACTTCTTTCTTCTGCAAATGCACAGAAATCTGAGTAATTATGGAAGCACCATTTAATATTCCTCGGGTTAAAGTGGTTGTTTTGGTATTTTACGTGTGGTTATTGTATGAGCTCACTTTCACTGAAACCAAGGCTGTTAGTAAACCACGTAACAATAGTCTGATTAAAGTCTGTGTCAGTTTATGTGTAAGTTCTGCTCCTCTATCGCTTCATTAAACAGTTGAACTGCTTTCTCTCCTGCACCAAAGTTTCTCAGAGTGAGTAGTTTACAGAAAACATCAGTGTGATTTTTACATCGATCTATCAATAAAGGAGTAAATAAGAAAATACATTCAGATTGGAAACTGAATATTAATACAACAGTTGGCAAATGTACATCTTATAGTTGTCGTATTGAACAAGTGACTGAATATGAAGTAGTAACGAGGATTTTTGATGTCATTTCTCCTTGGACTCAGTGTTGGCGTCACCTCATGGATCAAAGAACTCCTAATGAAGCAGCATCAGATTGCAGATGAGCAGCGATTCAGTCGTCTGACATTAGCTGCTCCTTTAATAACTCTTAACTACACCTACTCCCCAATGTGATTTAAAATAAGAAGTCCTAAAATTTGCTCCGGGGGACTGGACATGACATACATGTCAGTGGACATTAGAATAATCGAATGGAAGTTCATTAATGTGTGAAATTGTGTCCTTATTCCCACCCTCTGTGATTGTCTTCTCTCTTAAAAGTGATGATTGTTTTGTTTTTTTTGTCTTTTAGATTCCACTTTTTTCCACGGCCGCTGTGCAGAGATCTTTGTGCGTGGACAGTGTGTGGGACGTCTGGGAGTCCTCCATCCTGACGTCATCACCCGCTTCGAGCTGACGCTGCCCTGCTCTGCCCTGGAGATGGACATCGAACCATTCCTGTGATTTCACCTTCTTAAACTTCCACATAAAATGCACATTCAATTATACTCAGGTCAAAACAGGAAGCAAGATTGAGTCCAGAAACATGCCTGAAGGAGCACTTTGTGCTGCGGCTGCAATTGTTGATTGATCATTATGTTCATCACTGATTAATCTGCCAATTATTTTCTCAATTGATCAATTTGTTGTTTGGTCCATGAAATGATGAATCAGTATCTGTCAGACTTCTCAAACGTCTTGTTTTGAGCTCAAAGCAAAGATTCAGATTTTCTTCTTTGTTTCTTTGTCATGGAAAAAAAACCAAAAACACAAATTGATCATCAAAATAATTTGGCAATAAATGTGGTCATTGATTCATAACCATTGAATCATTATAGCACTAGTGTGCATGTGTGTGTGTGCATCTAGCCAGTGTGTGTTTTTTAATCAGTGACACGTTTGTTTCTACTAAAGTCAGAAGAATTAAAAATGAACAAGTCTCCTTTGTGTTTGTGATGTGAGTGTTTGTGTGTTTGTGTGTTTGTGTGTGTGTGTGTGTGTGTGTGGGGGCTTGTACTTGCATGCCTGGGCTTCATTTAGCTTTCTTGTGCCCTGGGGTAAGTGCATGCTGATTACCCTCAGTGACTGATAACCTGTTGGTTCTTCCAGTGGCGACTCTGCAGAAATCCTTCTCACACACGACGTCCCGATGCAGGAAGTCATCGCGCACAACTTCCCCGTGCAGATCGCAGCCCGCCCGGCGCCGGCCTCCTGCCCCGCTTCTACCAAAACTGTGTTTGGTGACGTGAGCACGCCGGCCGGCCTCAAAGCGCTCAATGATTTTCTAGCAGATAAAAGTTACATGGAGGGCTTCACAGCCTCTCAGGCTGACGTGTCCGTGTTTGACGCCGTCCCCTCTGTCCCCTCTGCTCCCTCTGGGAGCTTGTGTCACCTCGTTCGCTGGTACAAACACATCCAGTCCTTCCAGAGAGAACGAGCTCACCTCCCATCAGCCACCTCTCAGTTTGTCCTCCCAGCGGATCTCTCCACCGACGCCTCGAGCGACGACGACGACATTGACTTGTTCGGCTCGGACGACGAGGCGGAGAGCGCAGAGGCGGCCAAACTCAAGGAGCAGCGGCTCGCCGAGTACGCCGCAAAGAAGTCCAAGAAGCCAGCTCTCGTAGCCAAGTCCTCAATCCTGTTAGACGTGAAGCCCTGGGACGATGAGACGGACATGGTCAAGTTGGAGGAGTGCGTCCGCAGCGTCCGCATGGACGGACTGCTGTGGGGGCAGGCCAAGCTGGTGCCCGTGGGCTACGGCATCAAGAAGCTGCAGATAGGATGTGTGGTGGAGGACGACAAGGTGGGCACGGATCTGCTGGAGGAAGCCATCACCGGCTTTGAGGACTGGGTTCAGTCTGTGGACGTGGCTGCTTTCAACAAGATCTGAGTCGCACAGGACTGACTTCCCTGGTTTTATTTGAGACACTGGGGTGATACACAGTGAGGTATCTGCCTCTGTACAGCACCACAATGAGTTTGAAGTGAAACAATCAGGATGTAGTTCAAGTGTGGACTCTCATCTTTAATTTGAGGGATTGAACAAAAGAATCTATTTTCTACTTTATTTTCAGGGGCTCAGAAACAACAGGACAGACTTCAATCATGATCAATACAAGGCTTGTTTTAATACTTGGTTTAAAACCTTGTTCCTGAAGACTGGAGACCATGGACATCAGCATAGGCGGAGTTTCCTCCCTGGATCACTAGTATGAGAGGCATTGTCACTTGTGACCATGTAACGACACAATAACCAAAGCTCAGGCCATTCATTTCAATCCTTTTATACAAGGAAACGTCAAATAAAACCATTCTCACGTTCCACCATTGACCTGTTTTATGTCCTGCACTGTGTTTTACTGGTTAAAGGTCGAGTGAGTGACATTCATCAGTCATCATGACTGCCAGCTCTGTAGCGCCACCTGTCCCCCACAGGTCATGAGTAGCCTCCGTGGTTCATTCAAAGGCAAACAGTCGCAGCCAGTAAATAATAGAGAGAGCTGTGCTGCTAATGAAGTCAGTCAGGCGCTGCAGCATTCCTGCAAACCATACTGTGGCAAAAAGGAAGGTGAACTGATGACAAGTGGTCACATGACGCGTTCTAACGTCTATACGCCTCAGAGGGCGAGGACAACGGCGGGTGTAATGAAGTTTCAGTTAAACTGGTTTTTAATCAGACTGCTACGAGCTTGCGTAAGACGTGAGAATCAGCCTCACGATGTTCAGTGAGAAAGTTGTTAAAGTCTTAAAGACACAAATCAAATACAGAGAGGTGAGTCATAGAAAGGCTTTTATTTGTTTTGGGCTCAGTTACAGGTCAGTCCTGTGAATCATTCCCAGTGAGAACAACAAAAAAAGAACCTGCTAAACATTAAAAGGATAGTTCATGATAATTCAGGATTTCTGAAGATGCTGCGTTCCATTTCTCATCGGAATTTCTGAGGTCATGAGAGCAAACGCACATATTTCACCGCCGGTGTGGTTTTTGTTTCACAGTAAACAAAGTACACAAAGTACTGTTGAATTGTTATCTGTGCGACGTGTTTGTGCTAACGATGGCTAGCCCAGGATACATGACGTCACTTCAGAGTTGAGATGTAAATGGACGCAGCGACGGGAACTGACCAGCGCAACAAAACACGACCAAAGCAAACCGACATCTACTTACATCTATGATCTTAAGAGTGTGTTTGCTGCTGGAAGTGAACTTTGTAAACCGCTCACCGTGTAATCAGCGATTACACACCACGGCACACAGTTGATGATCATTGTGTTGGACAGGCAGCTAAAAACGCTGATCTTCTCTCTGGACTTTGGTGCAGGAGAGTGAGCGACTTACAAACTTCAGTTTCCAGTCAGAACACAGTGAGCATCGGTGAGGATTTTGTGAAGAAGCCTCGTTCGTCGTGTTTAAACTCATACAAACACACTTCATGATTACATTCAAAATAAATACGATAAGATCCTAGCAACTTAGCGTTACGAGGTCATAGCAGCCCCAACAGCATGAACAATCTATTGACCAATATAGTATTTACAAGTCCTACTGATGTGTATGTAGCAAACTTATAAGGAACTTCAATTTCTCTCCTCCTCCTGGCGCTCTCGTCACCCTTTGGCACCCTGTACCATGAATATAACACCTGCAAACTGAGCGCTTTCACTATCTGTCGAGTCCCAATTAAAGCTGCGACTCCCAACAGGAAGCGGGCCACGCCCACTGCCAGAGCGTGGACCGTTAGTGTTGGCAGAGGAACAGGTAACAGGTTCCCCTGAGGCTCAAACGTTTGTCCCAGCTGCTCATTCACCCAGTAACCCACAAAACATCCGGCTCCTGCACCTAGAATGGTGGTAGTGTCTCCCCGTGTGGTGCTGTAGTGGTCCAGCTCTGGGTATGTGTAGCTGAGGAAGAGGGGCAGTACCAACGCCACCACGGGGGAAATGTTGCTGGTGAGCTGAAAGCGGTCAAAGGTTTCCCAGTAAGGATACGTGAGGAGCATGAGGACACCCGAGATTAACGCGCCACAGATCACGTCCTGAGAGAAGGGACAGAAGGACAGTGTTTTTTTAATCAAGGACACGTCGTTCTAATAATGTCCACTAAATATAATGCTGCCACCAGTGGTGTGTCAAGGGACTTTGGGGGCTCGAGGCGTAAACCATAGCAAGGGGTGTCAAACGCAATCACAAAGGATTCTGGAATTTAATGAAATAAAGAAACAAATTTGTCATATCAAGACATATTAGTGATTTTTCCCAGGAAAATGTTAGATTTACCCGTGGAATATTCTCAGAACGGTTAAATATCAACATCAGACTACTGTTTCAATTCACAAACTGTGGGCCATGACGGTATCTTTGATCCTGAATGTGGGCCCCGGCACTCTTAAGGTTGGGAACATCATTTGGAGTCAAAGGAATGATTTCTCATTGAAATGAGTAGAATAGTCTCACCCGAGTTCCTCTGCTGTATTTCAGTAGAACGGCACATAAAGGCCTGTAGTCACGTGTTTCTTAGTGAATAATTAGCTGTACTCAAATTTTAAAAGACCTATAAAGGGAGGGGCTAAGACCCCTTACACACCCCCCCCCTTTGGTTCCAGACAGACGTGTCAGTGGAGGAGCAGGAAAGACACATATGTGGTGTTCACATAATAGTTGTTGCTGTAGACAAATATACTGTAATTAGCCTTACACAGGGACCTTTGTCAACTTTGGACCCAGGGGAGTTGCCTGCTGTTCCTCCCAGGTTGCAACACTCCTGGTGTCGAGCAGCTGTGAGTTCAGATAAACTAGATCAATGGAAAATGTGAGGCTGACTCCAGCGATACTCAAGGGACGGACACAAACTCAGAGCTGTGCTGAGACTTTACGGCGGGGACAAAGAAAAACTCTGTTTGCTTCGTCGTCTCATTGTCACACAGATTTATTCACCAAGAAATGGACATTTGTGTTGCTGTGTAAATCACTTAACACAGGAGTTCTTGATCGACTGCTGCCTCCATCAGTAAATTCAAAAGAGTTATTTTTAGTGCTGTCAAACATTCAAACATTTAATCACGATTAATCGCATTAATGTCATAGTTAACTCGTGATTAATCGCACGTTTGTATCTATTCTAAATGTCCCTTGATTTCTTTGTGTCCCATTATTTCTTATCAATATAGAAAAGTGGATCTGCTTTCTTTGTGCAGATGTTTTTTTTTATTAAGACAATATCTCTGTCACCTGCATATTGTGACTTATTGCTCTTATTGTGATAATAATAATAACAATAATAAGAGAGGCTGTGTATCAGCCTGCAGTGTGTGAATAAAGTGCAACGAGCTAATCTGAGCTAAAGGAGCTAGCGGTCTTCGGAGGTGTCCTGACTACGGTTCAGGGGTCTGAGCGTGGTTGGTTGGTAACACTGCAGACATCATGACTTGGAATGATCCAGGCTGCGTGTGTGTGTGTGTGTGTGTGTGCGGAGACTCTCTCACCAACACTGAGTGCATGCCAGTGTAGATCCGGCTCAGACACACCAACGATGACAGTGTCGCCGCCATCAGCAGACCCACCTCGAACTGAAACTGGGTCAGAAAAACACAGTCAGTTTCCACGTTACTTCCTTTCACAGTGATGGAGTTTAAAACCACTGAATGTAAGTCGTCCTATTACAGGAGAATATCGCGTTGTGACGATGATGAGAGATGAATGACAATATTTTGATAACTTGCTTCACTGGAGACGCTCGAATCAAACACACCACATCCCAGAGTGCATCTCCGTCTTTGTGCAACATACAAATTCAAACCTTCCAGTGACAGCAGCGCGTTCTTTAGCCGAGAGACTCCAGAGCAGAGTGTCACAAAGCCAGACTGTTTCCCTCCAGTGAGTCTGCAGTGACATGAAGATGTCAGTGGATTTACAGTGAACTCTGACAGGTGACAGGTGACAGGTGACAGGTGACAGGTCACTGGGCCGTTTCATTTTTTCTGCATCTTTCATAGAAACTTGTTCAAGAGTCATGTGACGTCTTATTTACTAGGATTATTGTTATTTGTCTTTAACCTACTGTGACGGTCAAGTGTCTCCTGATCAGATCACAAAGATCAAACTCATGCTGTCATCTGTCACATGCTCGTCAGATTCTTAACATTCCTCAGTGCCTTAGTCTCAGACTGAGCCGTGATCTTTAGTCAAAGCAGACGTGTAACTCCCTCTTTGCCTTCTTTTATTCCCCTACTGTCTCCATCCTCTCTCCCCTCCCTCCTTTACCTATGGCGGCAGGTCTCCCCCCCCCCCTTCATTTCAATAACAGTGAGAAGAGAGGCCTTGTGTATTCATTCACCTCCTCCGCCCGCCCCTCCTCTCCTCTCTCCTCCCCTCTCTCCTCCCCTCTGTCTTTTCCTGTCCTTTGCAGCTGGAAGTCTATTCACTGGTAGTTCATGAAGAGAGTTTTTTTTCTTTTTTATGAATGACCACAAAGGATGCCAGGGACAGGAGGAAAGGGTGGGGGGGGGTCATGCTGTGATTGACTGTCATGACCTCTGACCTGCTCTGAGAACAGGGCGAGTGGCCCCGGGGCCTCGTGTCACAGCCTGCGAATCATTTACAGCCGCGCGCTCTTTTCATTGGGTGGAATCTTTGAGGAATTCCAGACTCTACTGTAAACGGACGTCTCACGGTTTTTCTCTGACCTTGAGAGAAGCAGAGTTTAAACGCGACGTGATGTGACAGCTGTCGAGACCATAAACTGGTGCATTCATTACAAACGCCGCCTTTGATTGAGCCGCTGAGCGTTTTATTGACTCACTGACTCACAGGAAGAGCAGCGACGTGGACTGACAGTCATTAACAGCACATCCACTGACGGTGACTGATGGCGACTGCTGGCCACGCCCCTCCCCACCCACTGTCCAGCAGCTCAGTCGAGGCTCGGTGATGGACGGCGGAGCCACTCCCCTCACTCTCCCACTGTGAGAGCCTCACACTTCACCTCACTCAAGTCCACTCCACTGACAGAAGCTTCTTCATGAACAGTGACTAACTCAACACGTGCTTTTTAATGTTATTATTATTATTATTATTATTAATCATTTACAGGCAGTTCTTCACATTAATGAGCAGCAAAAACAGTGAATATTACACTGATACCAGGTCTGTGTAACACAATCCAGTCCAACAGCAACAAAACCAAAGAACAAATATTTGAACACATAAATGGTTCAGTTGTCAAATTAACAGTTATTTCATTATTTATAATCATTATTTAACCCAGTTCCTAAAATGGCCGTGTTCCATGTTACTGCGTTCTCGACCCTTCGCCACAGTGACTGTGATTGTATCAGCTGAACTAGTGTTATATACACATACATTACCCATTTAAGCTACACAGTTTCTGACGTATTTCACCTAAAAAGGTAAAAAAAGAACATTTAATTAACAAAATTAATGTTTTTTTTAGGAAAAATCCTGGATTCCGAACACACCAGAGTTTCCGTTGATGCCGATGAAAACCCACTGGCGCTGCATTTAGACGCTCAGAGCAAGTCAGAGCGGGTTAGGATAAATATGCTGCTTAGGTTTAGTGGACATTCACTGTGACTGAGGGTCTAAACGTGCCGTGCAGTGAGTCTGTTACAGACACACAAGGATAACCTGTGGGTCTGTAAGGTGAGGCCGAGGGACGTGACAGAACAGCCGTATAAGACGCTCTGTCCTGGTCTCTGATTGGCTGAGGCATCTCGGTGTGAACAGCGTTGCTGTCACCGCTGACTGATGCTCACCTGTATCCTGGATGGAGCGCTGAGTAAAAAGGTGAAGAAAATGGCAGTGGCACCCATGGCGTGTGTCGAGGGAAGGCCGTACTCTGCGTCAACGCGCGTCTCCAGCTTCACCACAGGGGGAGACAGAGGGCGGGGCAGCTTCAGCATGTCCTTCGTTACCTGGCCGATATACATCACGATCTAGAAGAGAGGTCACAGTACATGTGTGTTACAAGCACGTCCCAATTATTCTTATTTTATTATTCTAGAGTTCAAGTATAACCTTAACAATATGTTCACATCTCAACTGCAAACGACTGTTTGTGTCACTTTGTAACCTCTCACTCTCCTGCACCAAAGTCCAACTTCACATCTACACACACACACACTGGCATGGACGCTCTGTGACAGCTGCAGGTACGCCTTCACTTCACAGTGTCATTGGGATACAAATAAAAAGGAAATGAGTGCAGTGTGCTGACAAGAAGAACGGCAATTTGATTCAGGGGAAGCCAATAATACAATAATGAGGAGATTCAATTAAATCCCCGTTTAGGCTGGGCTCTAAAATCAATCACTGTCGTAGATAAATAAATAAATAAATAAATAAATAAATAACAAACAAAGGAACAAACAAAGTGCACAGAACCATATGAAGAGTCATGCACAGTGGAATAAAGTGCAGATGTTGTAACAGAATCTATTATGAGAATCTGTTAGTTGAAGAAGGCAGGATCTGCTGACACGGTGTCTTTAGAGGGGCGGAGCGAGGCGAGGAGGACTCCTGACGTAATGACAGTCAGTGCAAGGTGTGTGTGTGTGTGTGTGTGTGTGTGTGTGTGTGTGTGTGTGTGTGTGTGCGCTGTATAGGTAGTGCAGTGTGTGCTGCTTCTTCTCTTTCACGAGCTCCCCAGTGGCCGTCGGAGCTTCAGTGTTATTTAAAGCTCTGCCTTGTATATTTAATGAAAGGCTGTCTCAGTGCGGAGCAGTGAGACAGTGCAAAGACAGGGAAGCAGGACACTGGTGTGTGTTTAAGGAACAGAATAGAGAGGCTGTTATTACCATCTCCACTGGCACTATAATCACAAAGATGCCTGTTACCATGGTAAATGAGATATAAGAGCACATCCACCAGAAATATGTGAACATCACTATCGTTCCAAAACCATCGCACTGCAACCTTTTAGTGCCATTATAATTGAATAAGACAATGATCACTGATGCATCTTCTTCTTTGAAATCAGATATTTAATGATCTATTGTTAAATAATCATGTCTAATTACTTCCATTCGCTCTTAATAAAACAAATGGAACAACATGTTTCTGAGGAAAGTGGGAAAACAACAACAGTGAAACTCGAACAACAACATTCATTTTCCCATGAAACATGATAAGTTAGTTCTTTAAAGTTCAATGTTGTTATGTGAGGGACGGACTCAGACACTCACACTCAGTGACAAAATCACGTTAAACAGCCTGAATTTGCCTTGTAATATTTGATTAGGGCTTGATTGGACCGTTGTTAAGCACAGTGCTATATAAACAAGCTTTATTGTTATTATTATTACTGATATCACGTAAAGATGACATGGATTGTATTGATTAAGTGGCTAAAATCTGTTTTTCTTTGTGTTTTCAGTGAGAGCGAGCGTCCATGTCTCAGGGGAAGCGTTCAGTGCGGTCAGAACCTCCACTTTAAACTCCTAAATACTTGTCATCATGCTAAACTAAGATTACAAACGATTACAAGCTTATGAGCCACAACTCTGAGTTGAAGACAGGTCAACACACACTAATAATGAATCATTATTCATTATTATTCATTAATAATGAATAATGATTAATAATGAATAATTATTACCCTCCTCAGTATATTGTTTTGTTACGTTATCTGGGATTCCGTCATTAGCCTGATTGAAACTTTAATGCTCAGCACCAATTTGCTATAACAATATTAATAATCCTTGCGGTTTCAATAACTAATGATTGTATAATTAGTTATTGTTGTCATTACCAAGTGAATATGTGCAACATCTTTCTTTCTTTCTTTGCTATTGTTCTTTCTTGCTTTTCAAAATCAATATAACAGATGTTTTCTTCTGTTTTTTTAAAGTCAGCTGAGAGTCATTTAGCAGAATGACTGTCCACATACTTTTGGGTTAGAGTGAACAAAGACTGCATTAAATTAAATTAAATTCAATTCAATTCAATTAAATTACACCAGGAGACGAGAGAATAGAGAACGAGAACTGCCTCACTTTTCCCACAAGCCAAATCTTTCTTCTCGTTTTCCGATCACGTTTGAATGTAAACATTACTATTACAATATTTGCATCTTCCTACACTTTACACACACACACACACACACGCACACACGCACGCACACGCACACGCAATAACTGAAACCAAGAAGACAATAAACAGAGGACAATGACATCCCCATTTAGCCGAGTCTATTTATACAAAAAGCCCTGCAGTGTACACTCCATCCACTGTCTCCACACCATGAATATGCCCACCAGCTTGACTGATATGACCCCCGTCCTCGTCCTCGTCCTCGTCCTCGTCCCCTCCTCCTGCTCCATCAACACAAACATCATATTCAGCTGTCTCTAGTAAAGACATCACGCCAGTGTTTCACTGGCGTCTTTGTCAAGTTCTTCAAAGGACTGACCCAGGGACAGTCTGGTCACATTCAGAGAAGAGTTGAAGACAGGTCAACACTCACACACACACACACACACGCTGTACAGCTGTCTCAGTGAGGACACTCCCCGGCCACTTATCCTCCATCTTACAATTATCCTCCATCACTGGACAAAACTCAAAAAAAGTTGTGCAACTTCAACAATTGATGCTTTGGCAAACGGCAGCATTTTAATGTCAGAAATGAAATAAAGCACCTGTCCCATAAACATGTGTGTGATCAGAAATCACACGCTGTAATATTTAAGTTAGAAACATTTCAAACTGCATCTGTCTGTGATATCAACAGCGACTACGACACATTCTAGTGTAATAAAGTAATAAAATAATATAAATAATCTAAAACCATTTAAAACTACAGAACATTTAAAACAGTCTCCAAACCATGAGAACCATGAGACACTGAGAACCATGAGACACGGAGAACCATGAGACACTGAGAACCATGAGACACGGAGAACCATGAGAGAACCATGAGACACTGAGAACCATGAGACAGGAGAACCATGAGACACTGAGTAGATGAGACACTGAGAACCATGAGACACTGAGAACCATGAGACAGGAGGAGAACCATGAGACACTGAGAACCCACTGAGACACTGAGAACCATGAGACACTACTGAGGAGAACCATGAGACACGAGAACCACTCATGAGACAGGAGAACCATGAGACACTGAGAACCATGAGACACCTAGAGACACGAGAACCGTGAGACACTGAGAAGAGACACGGAGTGTGAACCGAGACACGGAGAACCATGAGACACTGAGAACAATGAGACACGAGAATGAGACACGGAGAACCGTGAGACACTGAGAACCATGAGACACTGAGAACCATGAGACACTGAGAACCATGAGACACGGACATTTGATCCATGAAAACATGTCATCAGGGACACAAAGAAGAAGATTATTTTAGCCACTTAATAAAAAGCTCAGCTGCAGTGAAAACGACACCCTTGCTCTCTCTTATCCAGCGTTTTATGACTGAAGCTGTAAGATTTTCACTCTCTCACACAAAAAGTCCAAAATCTCAGTCTTTTTTTAGTGAACGTGTGGAAAAAGAAGACTACAGTCCTTGTGATAACACACATGATAGAGCTCCCGTAACTGACGTCGGTAACCACGGTAACGTCTTCTATCAGGAAACAAGTAGAGCTGAAACAATCCATCCATTATTTATCTATCTATCTATTTTAAACTATTTTGATAATCGATGAATTGGTTCAAAGCTTTTTTCATGATTAAAAACAAGATTTGTGATTGTTTCAGCTTCTTAAATGTGAGTATTTTCTTCATTTCTTTGCGCCGCAGAACAAAGAAATCATTAAAAGTTAATCATTTTGGTTTGTGGACAAAACGAGACATTTGAGAACATCATCATTTCCAGGTCAACATTTTTTAAGGTTTTCTCAGATTTTATGGAGAAAATAATCGACTGATTAATCGATTATGAAAATAATCGCTAGTTGCAGCTCTAGAAACAACGCATGTCGGCGTGAGTCTCCTCCCACCATCCAAACATGTATGAAGTCTAACCCGACGTAAACACATCACACTGTGAGTGTGTGTGTGTGTGTGTGTGTGTGTGTGTGAGTGTGTGAGAGTGTCCAGGTATTACTTATGTTGTGGGGACCTAAACCTGTTTACACAGTCACATTATGGGGACTTGTCTTCCTTGTGGGGACAAAAAGCAAGTCCCCATAACATAAATTACTACATTTTAAGGTGAAGGTATGTTTTAAGGTTAGGCTGAGATTGAGATTAGGGTTAGGGTTAGGGTTAGGATTAGGATTAGGCCAGTAGTAATTGTGGTTAGGGTTAGAGTAAGTCTCAAGGAAATGAATGTAAGTCAATGCAATGTCCCCTCATGTCATGAATGTCGAACATGTGTGTGTGTGTGTGTGTGTGTGTGTGTGTGTGTGTCTGTGTGTGCCCTCCATAAAGCTTTGATAAATCCAAAAAGAAAAAGCTGTGAGAGGTTTGAAGTGCAGGGCGATGAAGACCCCGAGGGCTGACGGTCCAGAGAAAGACAGAGAGAACGCTCAGAGAGTTGATGAGGTCTATAAAACCCTGCAGACTCGGGGGGGGAGGAGAACTCAGAGGGAAGCTGGTAATGTGTAACTGGAGGGAGGACACTGAGCGTGTTTAGCAGGCGAGGTGGGGACACACGAGCATGTGTGTGTGTTGCCGTTTGTGTGTGTATTTCAAAGGGGTTCACACAGGGGGCCCTGGTGCAGCCGGGTCGCCACAAGAAGGGGATCTCTCCCCCCCGAGGGGGTCGAGCCAGGGGTTCAGACGCAGGGCAGCCACCGAGCGCTCGGGGCAGAGACGCAAAAGGCCACAAAAACACACTCTGCACGGCCCTGAGTGTGTGTCTGTGGCTCCTGCTGACATCACGGGTGCTGTGTTTTCAGGATTCTGTCAGCGCTCACATCAGAAGCACTCGTCTACCACTCATGTGTCCTTAATGTGTGGCCTCAAACCATGTCAGGGACCCGTGGTCAGGCTGGACCTGGTCAGTGACCTCCCCTCCGCCTGATGGGTGAGGATATATGGGCATGATCATGGTGTCAGGGACGGGACACGTGAGGGGGGAGTGGCGGGGATGAAAGGGAGGTTGAAAGGTGAAGAGAGGGAAATGGAACAGAGAGGTGGCTTTGTTACACACACACACACACACACACACAGCGTTGTTATTTACATGTCTGAACCTGCAAGGGTTTATATAGTGTATATATTATATATTGTTAGTTCTCACAGATGTGAGTGTGTTTGTGAATCTTTGTTATTTAAGTCTGACCCGGGCTTCACCATTCCACACCACACTGGACCGTACCATGATGGAAACACAGCACATGACTTTGAGACGGTGACCGGTTCACACACACACACACACACACACACACACACACACACACACACAGAGACTGCCTGTAGCTTACAGTCCAGATGCTGACGAGGCGTCGGCACAGGAACGGGTCCAGGTTCCAGTGAATGCAGGGCAGAAAGGTGATGTAGAAGATTTCATGACCCAGGCCTGACGACAAGAGGAAGAGAACGTGCAGCAGCCGGTTCCTCACCTCGTACTGAGGTCTGCTGCAGCCCTGCACACAGGAAACGACACAGGACAGAAGACAGTCGCTCAGTTCATGACACATGCAACAGAAAACAAGTGTGGATGTGCCGAGTCGAGCCGTGCTGTAGTGGACACGGCGCCGTTAGTCTGCCGCTCACTCCCCGAGGCTAAGAGCCAAAGAGGCAAAGAGGCAAAGAGGCAAAGAGGCAACGAGGCACACTGCAGAGGGCAAACACACACTGACTTCTTCTTCCTTTACAAACGTATAATTAACAAAACTACTCTCTGCAGTTAACAGATGACCTGCCGTCACTGCTGTGTGGGCGTGTCAGTCGTCCACGTCCACGTCCACCGTCCATCACAAGCCCGAGGGACGGTGTTTGAATTCTTTGGGCCGATACAACACACAAGAATGTAAACATCCAGCTGAAGCCATGCAGATGAGGATCTACGTCACACGGTGGAGCAGAGACGCCCAGACAAACCAGAAAAGCCAGTCAGGTTTGTGAAGTGTGCGAGGCATCGTCTCCAAGTTAAATGTTATTCATTATTCCTGCAAAACATTTGACAAACTCTTTGTTCACGTTGTTTTTATTAGCACTTCATTAGCCACATAGCCGAGGCCTGCTACATGGTGAGGACGGTTCACTTACAAAATCCATTCAACTCATGTCAGTGTTTAGGGCACGTATGTACCGCTCGTGACGTAACGTGCATACTAACGACAAATGTAAGGTAAGTATGGAGTAGAAATGGGCCTTAAGCTTTGCACCAGCAACCATTGAAGTATTTGTTGTTATCATTTCTGTTTTTAATTCAGTACGAGGCGAGAGAAGACACAGGAGGAGGCTCAGAGTTAGAAGATGTGCCCGCAGCATCGTTTTGTGACGTTCACAAACGAACTGAATGTATTGAACGGCTCTTTGTGAGTCGCAGTTGAGAGCTGTTCTTTTTTTAAATCGCTGTCATGCACACAAGGACAGTTGAGGAGTCTTTATTATTATATTATATTATATTTATATATTTTTAGTTTAGTATAGTTTAGCGTGGAAGTTCATTGTAGCCGGCTCAGTTTGTTATCGTTTATTCTTTTATTTTATTCAAATGAAAAGCATGTTAAAATGCAGCAATGTCTCCTCTCTATGACTTTGATTTAACATTGTTACAATGATGTTTGTAATCAAGCCTCTGAATGTAAAGAATATGTGAACACCTGTAAATCTGCTGTATGATAAAGATATGAACTGAACCTCAGAAGTAAGTCCTGTACCTCTGACATGTTCTTTTCACCATCTTTTACTTCAGAGTGTCACAAACACCTGAGGTTTGTTCTTCAAGTGTCTCCATGCTTACAAATCTGCAGAAAACCACTGAGTTTATTATACCACTTATTTACTTCTGCTCTATTTGCACGACATTAGAATCATTTAATTGAATCGCTTCAATTCAAATTGAATTGCTGTCCCCTCGTGTCTCCTGTCCCCTCGTGTCTGCTGTCCCCTTGTGACTGCCTGCCCCTCGTGTCTCCTGTCCCCTTGTGTCTGCTTGTCCCCTTGTGTCTGCTTTCGTCCTGTGTCTACTGTCCCCCGTGTCTGCTCGTCCTTGTGTCAGCTTCGTCCCCTCGTGTCTCCTGTCCCCTTGTGTCTCTCGTCCTCGTGTCTGCTGTCCCCTCGTGTCTCCTGTCCCCTTGTGTCTGCTCTTCCCCTCGTGTCTCCTGTCCCTTGTGTCTGCTCTTCCCCTCGTGTCTCCTGTCCCCTCGTGTCTACTGTCCCCTGTGTCTGCTGTCCCCTTGTGACTGCTGCCCCCTCGTGTCTCCTGTCCCCTTGTGTCTGCTGTCCCCTCGTCTGTGACTTTTCTCTCTGTCCTTTATTCTTTTGTTGGAATGAAAACACAGCAGTGACGTCATGTGTCTGTGTCTCAGACCAGGAAGTGATGATGTGATGAACAGTGATCTAAATGTTGACCAGCTGTGTGTGTGTGTGTGTGTGTGTGTGTGTGTGCGTGTGTGTGTGTGTGTGTGTGTGTGTGCTGTAACACATCAGCATGTTTATGTTCCCGTCAGCCTTGAGTTGCTAGAGTTGTGGATGTTGACTAAGATGAATAAGATTCCAAGAGCCTCATCACTGGGCCCTGTGGTCACTATAGAGCCTCATCACGGGGCCCTGTGGTCACTATAGAGCCTCATCACGGGGCCCTGTGGTCACTATAGAGCCTCATCACGGGGCCCTGTGGTCACTATAGAGCCTCACCTTTGTTACAACTACTTAAAAATACCATGGAAACATTAATGAATTATAAATGTTTTTAAAAATGTGTGAACCCTGGTTATAACCAGGTGTTATAAGCATTGACTGATCTTTTACAAACACAGTCCTTTCATTTCTTCTTATTTGTCATCAAATATCTACTTAGTAAACAATCAGTGCAGGTTTCTTCTTTCTCTTTACACTTACACCATCGACACATCCTCTGTCCTTGTCTCTGTAGTTTGAATTGTTGTCCTGCTCCTGCTGCTGCTCCTGCTGCTGCTGCTGCTGATGGCTGTGGTTGTGTCTTCTTTCCTGAAGTCGCCCACGTGCAGGTTTGTCGCTGTGGTCCGCGGGGGTGCGCGTGCTCGCTCGGCTGTAATGCGCGGCTTCCACGAGGAAAAGTCCGCATCGTCTCTGGAACCGGGCCACGGGCTCCGGGCCGTTGAGGTACGTGAACAGCTCCAGTGTGTCCGGTAGAAATCACACTCACACACACACACACACACACAGGCAGACAGACAGGTCTGTCGCGGGTGCGGCTCCAGCACGCTCTCTGCAGGTACACGCAGGGGGCGGAGCGTAGTAAGGCTTTTGTCCGACCTTTATTCTGGGATGTCACAGGTGCTCAGGCTCATAAACTACACAGTTTATTACACGTGGGGAAGATTTACACCCAGAAATAATAACAAAGTAAAGACACATGACGTGTATATGACGTCACAGAAAATAACCACAATAATATGAAAACTGTCATTATTAGTGCTGTCAGGTATTAACAGAGTCAGTTTTTTTATCGCGAGATTTATTAATTGAGAGTTAACTATGACATTATTGCGATTAATCTAGATTAAATATTTGAATCGTTTGACAGCACTAGTACAAGGATGGATTACAGATTACTGCCAGGGGCCCAAGATCTCAGAGAGCTCAGGGGCCCGTAAGCCCAAACCTCTGTGCTACTATCCCAATATCTTCACTACAATGTTATTATAGTATTTATATATATATAAAATGTTATTCATCCCAATATTTCAATGGTTATTACTTATGTGATATATCTCAATATCACCCCTGATAGGGGCCCCTTTTGGCCAAATAACACAAACATTATTGAACTAAGGGCCCCTTAGGCTATGTTGCCTAAATCAACTGACGGAGGTGACTTTATGTGTAATCTCTAATCCCGCCCCTCAATCATATTATTTTCATGATTATTTTTATTAGCCAGGTGTCGTGTGACAAAAAGCACATTTAACTCGTGAGAGGAGGAGAAACTGAGAGACATGTTTTATACTAATTGATAATTAAAATAACTGTTATTGTTGCAGCCATAAACTGGACTGAACTCCTCTAGCATGTAAACAGATGGAGCCTGTGACGCGTGGTCAGTGTGGCCTTGCATACATGTACAGTACAGTATGTGTGTGTGTGTGTGTGTGTGTGTGTGTACATACATTATATAATATTTGCCACCCACAGCTTTCATTTGTTAAAATACATTCCATTTTTATTTAGCTGAAAATCCAGTAAAGAACCTCAGTGGTCTAAACTGGAATGATATAGAAAGATTCCCTCATTACAGTAAAGACATTTAATGTAAAATAAAGGTGGTCGTTTGAGACCTCTGCTCTCAACAATCATCAGGGGACTTCACAGGGTCTGCATCGGTAACATGTTTAGTTATTTTCCCTTGAATTATTTCTTTATCTCTGATCATTGACCTTCCAGACCAAGACCCAGTAAACCTGGCTATAATATAATACAATATAATATAATATAATATAATATAGTATGATTTAACCCTTTAAGCCCCAAACCTATTTGTTAGGTCAAATAACAACCTGTGAACATCATCTCTGCAAAGTTTGACTTTGATCAAGTGAAGCAGAACAAAATTAGAGAGATTTTAGTGCAGAAATGACAGACGAGGACTCATTTGGCCCATTTTGTTAACGTCTGTACCATTTGTATTTAAACCATGTATTAAACTACTTTATTCACTTTTATATAATGTTCAATAAAATAATTGATGGCATTGTTTCAAACTTCCTGCAGACTTTAATATGTTTTTCATTCCAAAAACAAACATCAGATGGCTTCATTGAGCCGTGTCACTCTCAGCGAGGGAACGGTCTACATGAATGGACGACATCTCATTGGCTTCCTCACAGCCAATAGAATTTTGATTGACAGCGTTGTTAGCCAATGAGAAGCAACAGAGGGCGCGGACGTGACTGCTGCCTTAGGATAGGGTAGAGACGCCCGGACTGTTTTGAATGTAACACAGGAAGTCAGTCTAACCGGAGAGCTCTGTTAATGCTGAAAGACATCAAAGGTAACAGAGATGTTCCACTTTCTGTGTCTGTGTTCTCTGGCTTTCATCTCTGTAATGCTTTGTCATACACTGTTGGAAACAACAGCTGAGTCTCAGCTTTCATTTGAGCCGTAGGTTGTGTGTTTTTTTTATATGTAGTTATTCATTTAGGTGTCATTTGAGCTGTTTGTCACATTTAAAATAGGTTTTTACAGCCTTGTAGCACAGATTTCGCTATTTAATTTGATTCCCAGCTTCAAAATTAAATTTTTTTCGCGAACCTTGTCGAAAATAGGCTGCACAGACGGTCAGTGTCACCCAATTTGGGGACCTTCTGGTTTAATGGGATAATATAATATAATATGATATAATGATATATTAGGTTATGTCATTCAGACAAGACATTCTTACAATGAATGACATGTCTCAACATTATCATGTCCTCCACTTTAACGGCCATTTCTGACTGTTTTGTAAACCAGTCACTTCCTACAGCAACTTCCACAGAGAAAATCTGTATTTTTACATCACAGGAGCCCAAATGTGTTATTTCACCGGGTATTCTGACAGAACTAGTAAGACAAACGAGGCAGCAGTACACCACCGTCAGCTGAAAACGCAGGAGTGAGCGGTTTAAAGTGTGTGTAAAAATAAGGTTCTGAACAGGAGAACCTCACTTGTTTCCTTGAAAAGTGAAACATGAAAACAAGTACATTTTCTGTGCAAACAGAAAGTCACTAACAAACCCAGCAAATCAAATCTTATGACCCTTAAAGCAACGAATTTGATGATAAGGGAGATCAAAGTGAACACATTTAGTTTGAGACTTATGATTGAAATCATATGACCGTGTTATGCTTCTGTAGAAATCCTGTGATTCCACTTAAACTTGTTAATGATTTATAAAAAAATGACAGCAATGACTCGATTCCTCCCATGTCCCCTTTTCCTACGTTTAGTTTGAGCTTTTCCACATAGGTTTAAAAACAAAACTGTAATTGTAATTCTGGGAAAGAGCACCTTAAAATGGCTGTTAATGATTCAAGATATAATTTGGGGATTATCAATGTTCATTTAAAGGTTAGGATCATGCATGTAGTTGTGCTGGGTGTGGTTAAGGTCAGGGGCAAGGGCAAGTATTATGTCCTCATAAAGTGTCCTCACTGTGACTACTCTACCACAGTCCCATATGTGACATTCACTTGTTCTCATCAGAACCCTAAAGAGCTTGTGAATGCATTATGTCTGAGTGTCCTCACTAAGATATAAAAACACATCGGTGTGTGTGTGTGATTTTTCTGGTACAGGCTACATTGTGTGAGTTCACGCGCACTTTGTTATTGTTACAGGAAACACTGTAGTGAATTGGCCAAATTAGCGCATCCTTTGTCTGACATCATGATCCGTGTACGTCACTGCTGCTGCTGCTGCTGCTGCTGCTGCACACACCCAGAGCACTGACACAACAACATCACTGTGTGTGTGTGTGTGTGTTCAGTGGGATGCTGTGGATGGATGAATCCTCGGAGCGGAGTCACCACCATTACATCATCTTTATTCCCATTCAGCCTCAACGGGAGAGCACCACTTGTTTTTACAGGGGATCAAAGAGGAGCAGAAGCAGAAGCAGCAGCAGAAGCAGCAGCAGCAGAAGCAGTGTCTGCTCTTCATACATGATGAAGACACATGAGCAGCAGCTTCAGTAGCAGCAGCAGAAGCAGCAGCAGCAGCAGAGTCAATGAGGAGGGGCAGAGGAGAGGAGACGTGCACCGTCATCAGCATCTGTCCCTTTGTGCTCACCGGAGAATGTGAATGGCGCGAGATGACATGGCAGAGGTAGACCTGGCATCACACGGAGCAGCGGCGGAACCCCCGGGCGGCGGCGGCGGCGGAGGAGGAGGAGGAGGAGGGGGAGAGGCCTGCACCTCTGCGTTCCCCTACGAGGAGTACGAATGCAAAATCTGCTACAATTACTTCGACCTTGACCGCCGGGCCCCCAAGATCCTCGAGTGTCTGCACACGTTCTGCGAGGAGTGTCTGAACACGCTGCACCTCCGGGAGGAGCGGCCATGGCGCATCAGCTGCCCCGTCTGCCGCCACCGGACTCCGGTGCCGGACTACCGGGTGCAGAACCTGCCCAACAACACCAAGGTGACGGAGGATTTCCCGCTCTACATCGACTCGGACCCGCTGCCCCAGGACGCTCTGCCGCCCTACCCTCCACCGCTGCACCCGGCCCTCATCGCCCTGCGCCGGGAGGAGGCGTCGGGGACGCCCAGCGCGAGCCAGGCGACGCCGTCCACCACCGTGTCCACGGCCACGACACTCTCCCAGGACTCGGTGCGCTACGACAGCTGCCAGAGCTGCAAGCGCGTGGCTCTGACCACCGGCTGCGTGTGCGTAATCTTCTCCTTCCTGTCCATGCTGGTGCTGCTCTTCATGGGCCTGATCTTTGTGCACAGTCACAGCATTCCTCCATCACCGGCGGGACCCATTTGTCTGTCTGTGGCCAGCATCCTGGCCATGTTCTCGGTGGTGGTCACGTGGCTCATCTGCTGGCTCAAATACAGACCAGACCATGAGACGGGTCGCTCCACCGCCACCACTAACTCCAGGAGAAACGCCTGACAGACAGACAGACAGACAGACAGGCAGACAGGCTGTGATGGACCTGTTGTTGTTGCTGGGGGAGTGTGATCATGTGATCATGTACATATACTGACAGCTGATTCTCCTGCTCCCTTTACTTTTCTATAGGAAGAAATTCTCACCCCAAAAATGGCCTTTAATCAGTAAAGCAAACACACGAAGGCCTTCATGTTGTTGTTGTTGTTGAGCCGACGTGACCCTTAACTCATCTTTAAAGGTCCAGTGTGTAACAGGTCAGAACTGCGTTTAATCTGCAGAATGTGAAAATGGTGTCACATTAAAAAGAGTCTGATTTTCGTAGAATCAGAAAAAGCCTTTTTTCTGAGCGTCAGGCAGGCGTCGGTCGTCCTTATGCCGCCATGTTTCTACAGAAGCCCAAACGGACAAACCCGGCAGACTGTATGTTTTGAAGCAGAAGCTTACGACGCTAGCACTGGGAATCTTTATTTACCTCGCGATTTAAATCCATTACGATTTTAAAACTGCATCTTAATACAAATTTCCCTGGAAATCTAAATCCTTTGCGATGAAAATAACAACATAGTTTGTGATGAGCTTCATGTTTTCTCAGTTCTGTGGACCATTCGTCATTTGTTCATCCTCCAGCTCCAGGTGCTAACGTGACATGTTGCTGCTCATGTGTCTTCGTTTGTTTCACACAGTGAAGGCTTTTGTGCAGCTCGCTCATTCACTCTGTATTCACTCTGTATTCACTCTGTATTCACTCTGTATTCACTCTGTACTCTGTAGAAGCCAAACAACATTTTACACTTCAGTGATAGCTCTCGCTCAGCTATCTTTGCTAAAGCTAACGAGGCGGCACATGCATGAACACCACGTGATCAGATCCAGTTTATTGACACAAAAGTTGGGCTCGACCAAACACAGTGTTAAAGCGGTGAATTTTCCTTCATCTCTTTTTCAGATTATGGCTGTATCATTATTATTATCATTGTTATTATTATTATTATCATTATTATTATCATTATTATGAACTCATAATCGTTTAAGAGAGAATCTGGATGTGTTGAAAATAGACTCTCACTGCCAATACTTGCTATCTTACACAAATCAAAGTAAATAATAATAATAACACAGTACTCAGGATGCATGATATTATCGGCACAATATCGTTATTGGCCGATATTGGCCTGATAAACCTGAATATCTGTATGGGTTGTTGGCCCAAACACTCCTGATATATCGAATATCGGCAAAAAGTCCAATATTGTGCATCCTTACTGTCCTTAAAGAGCCTGGTATCAGCCTCAATGCTCTTGTTGCTGACCACGCTAAAGCTTGTGTCCTTCCCTGAGTGGAGTCCTCCGTGCGTTGCAGTTTTCAGTCTCACCACTAGACGTCACTGATTCTTACACACTGGACCTTGAAAAGGATAGTTCTTTAGGAGGGAAGTATAAGGTACTCATGCAGAGTCGTACTCTGGGTTTCCATGAGCGTGTTTTAATGCAAACTTTTGATTTGATTGATTTGTTTTTGGATAAAAACAACAAAACAGGAAACTCTTCTTGAAATATCTGAAAGTTTTTGCTGTAGCAGGTGGAAAAGTTAGTATAGATAAAAGTTGAATGTGAATAAGTGCAATGAAAACGTCACTTTAGCTTTTGCATTTCACTGCAATGGCAGGAGAAAGAAAATGAAGGTGTGGACTGATGAGAAAACCACGGCATTCTTCCTCTACAATGATACATCATGATAGTCCTTTATTATTGTCCTTTAGTCTCAAGGTTCATTTACAGTATATGTCATCAGGTTGAGCTCCTGCTGCTTATTTCACTGATTCATGAGGTAACTTTTAGTTTGTTGTCCAGTTTGCAGAAGGACACAAGAATGATTCAACATGAGAGAAACAGCAGAGAAAACATTTGTCGCTGTATGTTTGGTTTGAAAGTATCTGCCACATGATAACACAGTGTTAGAATATGTTCTGACTTTATTGTGTCAGGAAAGAGCATGGTTTCTAACACACGTAAATATCCTTCATTTAACATTAAATGCCAAAGAAATAAAGCAGGTATTATCTGAATTGAAAGGTAATAATAAGTGTGGTTTATGATCATGTAAAACAGATCATAAACAAACAAGAAAACAACCTTAACAGCTGAGAAACAAGTCTGTTTATCAGGATATAAACTTAAATAGATATATTTAAAATTCATAACGCCCAGCCTTACAGAAAGCAGTATATCATGGTCAGATGTTTCCTATATTGTGGTAACAATCAGAATGTTAGTGATTTGAATCCTTTGACATGGACCCGTTCTCATCAGAACCATTTTTGTTCCACGCTGAACGCTGACTCAGCACGAGTACCTCATACACCGCCCACTTTAAAAACCCTCAACTGCCTCTTTGATTTTGCAGCGTCGGTCGTAAGATGTGTCTGTTCTGATGACTGAATGTGAAGCGCTGATCCCCGCCCGCCCTGTTCTGCTCAATGATATGCATATACTGTACTATGCCAGTCACTGTATGATAACTCTCCACTTATATCTCAGCAAAACACTTTGGTATTTGTACAGATTCACTTCTTTTCAGTGAGTTTTCAGGCAATGATCCTAGTTTTCTTTCCTCAAGTGTTGCTGAGAGGAACTGCATATTCCTAATCCGTCCTAATCCTTGCGCTTTTACCTTCAGAATGGCACCGTTGTTGTGACAATGAAAACTGCATCTCTACCAGGCAAAAGGACACAAATGGATGAAAAAGCTTGTTGTGTTGTTCAGCGCATGTTCTACCACTGAAGGACAGTGTTTGTGTTCGTGGAAGAGACTCCTGTGTGTCTCCTGACTCCTGCGCCTCAACAACGAAGCAAACATGAGCAAAAAAAGGTCATGAGCGGGCCTCCCACCACGAGGTGTAGGCAGGGATTTCCTCCTCTTGTCCCGTTAATCTAAGAGGGTTTCCAATGCAGAGCACCTTGTTCTTCTTAATCAAAATGTCTTTCTTTAATATTTCAAAGGCAAACATCTACTTTAAAACCACTTCCAGGTTTCACAAGTGAGAATTCATGTGTTCTAATGTAGGACTGAACCATTCGATTGCCTTCTAATAGAAATCACACATTTGAAACAGCGGGTAGCTGCAATTTAAATGTTACGGATTTGATGTTTCACTATTGCTTAGTGCTCCATCACCTTTTCAATTTATTACAGAAACCTCACAATAAGCCGTTTTCTCCTAATGGTTCGGTCTGTTTATGATAAGTTTGGGAACTTAAGGAGTGTTGACAAAGACAGAACTTTACTTTTCTGTGTCGACCACAGTCAAAACCTTAATTAGCACAAAGCAAATGCTAAGTTAAACTAATCCAGAACTTTACATGTTTTCTCAGAGTAAAGTTGATCCAAACAACAACAAAAAGTATTAACGTCAGATTACAATCAACAAAGAGCCTACAGTGAGTTGTCTTCTTGTCGTTATTGTCGGGTGTTGGTAAAACATGTATGGAGTCTTTACCATTATTCTTCCGTGTGAGACCTTTGTCGTGGTCACTCATTGCTGACTGATATGTTCTGGTCCGTGGAGCGTGCCGAGTGTTTGGAGTGTTTGGAGTGTTTGGAGCGTGTGGATTGCACACTTCCTGCCCTCAGACCTTCCTGATGACTTTAGTGCAGAATGATCTGGACACCAACGTGGTCCCAGACGAGCGCTTTTTTCAATCTTCTCCTCCCCAACTCTGTGATGATGCACTTTCCTCCCCCTTTATTTGTCACAAATAACTGGGGGGTAAACCTTTGACAAACATAAGCTTATATTGTATTTATTTCCGAGGACCTAGAACATGTCGTGGGTTTTTATGAGATTTTGTGGTTTGTGTTTGTCGAAGTACCAAATGTATTTGCACAGGGAAACTGTCCCTTTATGTGCTGTTTTACAAACATCAATTACATTTCTGTAATAAAGAAAAACACAAGGACGTCAGTGTACTGTCATCTGATCTCCATAGTTACAGTGAAGCTGCTCTCAACGCCTTGATCTGATTATGTCCAAGTGACACACGTATCATCTTGCTGTGCATCAAATATGCCCCCTGCTGGAGGACAAAGGATGCTACATGTTGTAGGATTTTATGTTATTTTTGTGTTCAATGCTCCTAAGACACAAAATAACAATAATTAACAGATGCAATTAATTATCTTTATAAGTCAGTTTCTAAATATACACCTGGCAAATACAGTCTGTTATAATGAAGTTTCCTTTAATATAGCACAACTCAAGTTGTGGGAAATCAGCACAAATTGAATTACAATAGATTCTTTACATACTATAAACAGGGCAGTAAAACAAAAAGTTATTTCTATTTTACCTTCATCCAATTTACACATCAGACACAATCTGTGTTCTTCTGGATTAGCATTAAATCCACGTGTCCACGGGAAACTGTGCACATAAAGATCTTTGTCTCTTATGTAAACAGGTCACATGATATATATCAACCGTCCACTTTTCTTTATACCTGTAAGAAACTATTGTTTCTAATCTCTTTAGTATCACACAAAGTAATCTGCTCTGAAATATAAAAAAGAAACCCTTCATTGAGCCGCGTGGCGGCATAGTGGTTAGCACTGTTGCCTTGCAGCAAAAAAGATCTGGGTTCGCGACCTGGCCTGTCTGTGTGGAGTTTGCATGTTGTCCCTGTGTGTGTGTGTGTGTGTGTGTGTGTGTGTGTGTGTGTGTGTGTGTGTGTGTGTGCGTGTGTGTGTGCGTGTGTGTGTGTGTGTGTGTGTGTGTGTGTGTGTGTGTGTGTGCGTGTGTGTGCGCGTGTGTGTGTGCGTGCGTGTGTGTGTGTGTGTGTGTGTGTGTGTGTGTGTGCGTGTGCGTGTGCGTGTGCGTGTGTGTGTGTGCGTGTGTGTGTGTGTGTGTGTGTGTGTGTGTGTGTGTGTGCGTGTGTGTGTGCGTGTGTGTGTGTGTGTGTGTGTGTGTGTGTGTGCGTGTGTGTGTGTGTGTGTGTGTGTGCTCTAACTTGCCTGTAGGTGTGAATGTGAGAGTGAACGGTCGTTGTTTGTTTGCCCTGTGATGGACTGCCTGACCTGACCCCACCCTGACGCCCTGTATGTCAGCTGGGATCGACCCTCATGTGTGTGGTAGAAGGAAAATAAGGATTTATACAGTGTACATACACCACTTTATACAGTATGATTTTTAAATGTCAGTCTGGTTGCATTTGTCATGTAGGTGCAGTTAAGTAAACGTCCGGTGGCTAAAGCTTGATTAAAAGTAAATACTTTGCCTCAAATATGAGCATATGAATATAAGTCATATGTGTTCATGTGGTCGCACAACGCTGCCTTTTTACTTTATATAAATCCAGTCGTTCAGCAACAAGATTTTCTTCCCTCATAAACAAACAGAGGAGATAAAGTCATCACTGGTTTCTGTGTGTTTTGACCCTACATGACATACTTTACACAAGCCAACGGTGTCACATATGTGTGTGTGTGTGTGTGTGTGTGTTCCCTCTAATAATATTTGAGTGTGTGTTTTCATCAGCCTGTAAACAAGTGTGCGCTCACTGATCGGCCCATTCATCGCCACAGCACAACACTGACGCCTATTGTATCAAAGCCTTTAACTGTATTTCTCAGTTAGTCACAGTTACACTGATTACCAGTAACTAGTTTGAGGCAAGTAAGTGTGTGTTCACAAATGAGCTGTGACCACACACACACACACACACACACACACACACACACACACACACACACACACACACACGCACACACGACCTGTTCTATTAAATCATTGAAATTAAAATCATTAGACTTTTAGGTCTGCTTATTTAACAAAAAAAGAAACATGTAACCATATTTCCAATTGAATCCAGTTCTAATAACTTTCATTTATGTTAGGGCCTTGTCATATGCATCCCATCAATATAGAAAAATATCGTTTTCAGTGTGTATACACAGTGAATCGTCTACTAAAATATTAAATAGAGTAATAAATAGTACATTTGTACATGTACATAGTATATATTATAAATATGTGTATTTTATGTTCTGTATGTTTATACCTCATATGTACATAATATTACGTAATGATGAAGTGACATATGGCATACAATATACCATTTACAGTGTGTTTACATATCTTTTTCTAAAAGTCTGAAATAGAGTCATAAATAGAGTTAAAAGTAAGCATCATTCCTATTTTCCTATAGAGAATTGTTAACATATACTGTACGGTAACATATTGTTAGCACATAATTCATTCTCTTGACATATGAAGACATAGGTATAATAATGTGCATCAACTCTGGGGAGTAACAGGTTTTTGGCAATGATAACAAATAATATGAAAACAAAATGTGTAATATTGAGTCAATAAATACACATTGGGTATAAAAGAAAGTTACAGTATGTTTTGTATTTATTTATCTTAAATATGCCAGATTATGGCCATTTTCTATTTGAAATCAGTGTCCTTATAGGTGGATAGAATAAAATATATAATAATGTTATACACAAGGGAAAAAACAATACAGCAGATGAGAGAAAACAGGAAACATTGACATTTAAAGGGTTTGAAATAAATAGAGATATTTTACTTCAGAAAACAATAAGGAATGATCAGTGAGCCCTGGTTAAGGTCACTCTGGCTCTAACATTAAACATACGTGTGTATATATATACATATACATATATGTAAATCTATGTATATATATATATATATATATATGTGTGTGAGTGACCGTATAAAAACATTACAAACATGCATTGGAATGTTGAACACTAATTAAATAGGACATTGTAGCCCACGGCTGTCCAGTAGAAAGAAGAGTTAAAAAGCACATTAATTCACAATGTATAGACTATGACATAAACCATATCGAGCCTTATTTGAGCCTATTTTTATATTAATTATCGCCCCTGAATGTGACACATTGGGAACTAATTGATGTGACAAATACAAAGTTTGTGAATGGCCTCCACACAGAGAGCATGTGATGCAACTTCATTTATTTTTCATCAAGCAGAGGTTCCTGACTCTGGGTTTCATCGCCCGGTAATGGATTGGACACGCAGATTCAGTGTCGCTTCTAAAGACAGAGACACACACGGTGTGTGTGTGTGTGTGTGTGTGTATGTATGTATGTATATCGCTCTGTTTTCCATTTGCCCTTTCTCTGTTTTTTTATGTTTTGTCCTTAATATCCAATTTCAGTGTAAGATCAGTGACACTCCTGAACGGTCACGTTCGACATAACCCCCACCCACCTATCCACCCTCAACCCCCGCCAAAAACCCTTAAAACTCCCTCTTAAAGACCCAAACCTAAATATACATTCATACAGCATATTGAATCAAAAATAAGGACATAAATAAACATCTATATATATCTCAAGTTTTACTATGGGTGATTATACATGTTTTAAACCTGTATATATTTGAGATGAACTGCCTCATATTCTCCCATAATCATTTCATACATATAAGTACTTAACTATATTTATTTCATACTTGTTTTTAAGTTATTCATATGTCCAGAGGATGAATATACTGTCATGATTATAATATATAACCATATACAGAATGTGACATATACCATACTGTAATGCATGGCTTACATTACATGGGGTAGCTGTTATACCTCCTCATAATGCTTTTCAAATTGAATCAGAATCTAAATGTCAGAGAGATTGACCCAGAAATGCTATAAATACATATGCATAATCCATATATGACATTTAAATAAACATCATTTACTTTCAACAAAAACATATGGATTTTCTTACATAGAAATACTACTATACGCATTTGATATCCAGAATATTAATATACTATATGTGATAATAATATATCTCCATAAAAGTGTAAGTTAACTCCTATATGAAATACATGTACATCAGAACTCTTTGTCAAATGTATATTGTGTGTACATATAGATATCATATTTATGTCATGGGTAGTTCATGTTTAATGTCTTGAGGACAGAGTTTAAAGTTTATTCCCTGGATGTTTTTCAGCGCTTTCATTTGCATATATGAATCATATATAAAAGCGCACATTCCGTCATAAATACACGGGATTTAAATATGAATCCATTGCTCATATGAGATGACTCCTCTGTTCTCAATCAAGTCGGAAACAAACTCACGCTTCCTTTTGAATTGTGGCCTCGCGCAGCGCAGGGTTGATGATAATAATCTGCGGCCTCACAGGACAATAACATCCTCTTTAGCAGGTGAAAGACCCCCCGCTCCGCCCGCTTATTTTAAACCCAGCGTCCAGCCATTGTCCGCGCGCGTCCCTGACAGCAAAGACAACATTTGATGTGCGTTTTCTTCTTCTTTTCTCTTCCTTATTTTATTATCAAAAGACAGGAGAAGAAGAAGAAGAAGAAGAAGAAGAAGAGTGGGATGTTAATTGAAACCTACTTAGCCCGTGGGGCTTCTCCTCTCTTCTCTGAGTAAATGAAGGTTAATGATAAGTCGAACGGGAATCCCTCTTTATTGCTCCTCGCGCTCCCGCAGTGACAGCGTTAAAGGCGCACATAGGTGAGCGGATTGAGACATGAAAGACCTGATCAGGTGCCGCTGGGGGGTCGAATTTCACCTTTTAGTTTTTGAAAGAGTCAATCAAATATAGATTGAGCTATTTCAACAAACACGTGTTTGTGAATGTGTATTTTTCTGGTCTCATTTGATGAGACAGACTTTAACTTTACATTTCACAATAAACAATGTCCTGTTGTTGTGAAATCCTGCTGTGGAGAGAAAACACTTCTTTAAAGAGGTTTCAAGTATTTAGAAAGGAAAAAAGTAATGTGAAGAGAAATGATTTATACACATGTACCGCAGCTTTGAAGTCTCAATAAAATACACTGTTTATACGGGACAATACTGCAAATGTCCAGTAATATGTACCACAATTTAAAGTCACAGTTAAATATAATATTCATACAGAAAAACACTGCCAGATCACAGTAATATAGCACAGCATCGAAGTTACAGTGAAATGCAACGCAGCTGTCAATTTAGAGTCATTTTCATGAAAGAATACACATTATTATTATTATTATTATTATTGTGAAAGTGCACGTGGACACGTGCAAGCTGTTACAGTATCTTTGCTGTGAATTTACATCAGTGACAGTGACACACTGAGAGTGCACCTGATGAACATGAGGGAGGTTTGGCCTGACTGCTGCTGCTGTGCCATGTGTCCAACATCAAGAATCAAATCCAATAAATGGAAAGTAAATTTGAATCAGGAGTGTGTTGGTTTTTTTCCGTTGTTATTTATTTTTGTCCTGAATGTTTGTCCTTTGATTCTCAGATGTTCAGGAAAGACTTTGACTGGAATCTTCTGCTCGTGACGTCTGTGAGAGAGAAGGTCAAAGGCACTTTGCGCCCTTACACTCTCTTAAAGAGGCGATATTGATTATTAGACATTTGGAGATGAGAACACACCCTATCGTGTCTCCATAGTGTCGCAGAGCTAGACTGGCTTTACGGCCGCCCTGGCGTCGTATCCTGCTGTGGCGAAGCTCCCCCTCCTTCAGTCTGCCCTCGTGGCTGAAAACCACAATAAATTCCTTGAGGTGCACACACTTTAGCACCATTTGTGTCATATACGAGAGCAGAGAGGGGAGACAAATTAGGGGTCGCGCGCGATACAACAGCATGGTATTTGGTAACAAATCGGTCGATGATTAGATTTTTATCAATAAGCGGCAAAATTGACCCATTTCGGTTTGTAAACAAATGTTTATGATTTTAATCAATATTTATAAACTTGGTTTGAAAAAAGAAATAAAAGAATGAATCATTTTTTCTATCAAATCAAAACATACAGTGGTTCATGTCTGTAAAGTAACGCTGTCTAATTTTAATTTTAATTCATATTTATGCCTCCGGGCCTCTCTTATTATTTTAGTCTTGGGTTTATTTTGATTTGCTCATTTACTTATTTTAAAAAGTCATTTTTTCTGTGTCTGATTTTTGTTGTTGTTCTATTAGTTTAGTTTAGTTATTAGTTATCATTTAATTGTAATTGTTTTGAGCATTTATGGACACATTCACTCCCGTAATGATATTCTTGAATTGTAACCCACAAAACATCATTATTGTAGTAAAAATAAATAAACAAATACACACATAAGTAAGTAAATAAATAAATAGAAGCACCACAGAGACGTTGTAAAATAGCTTGATGTCTTAGGTTATTAGTAATAGTTCTTTATTTATTGCCGCGCTGGGTCATTGAACGCAGCAGCGGGTGGATTCACGGACTCACTTTCCCTCTGGTTAAACACAGCGCTGCTGAAGCTCCGTCCTGTCCCGGCTGCGCTGTGACGGCGTCCCTGATTGGACGAAAGTTTCCAGCCTCGGCCAATCCCCGCCCTCGGCTGCGTGCCCAGGGTCCACGGGCTCGACCAATCACAGGCGGCAGCGCTGACGGCCAGAGAGGAGAGGTCCGCTACTTTTGACGCTCTCCCCTCATTTGAACCGGTGTCAACAAACAACGACAGCGGCGCCCACACAAACACGCACAAGAGCTCATTATTCTGGCATTTGACACAGAAAAGACGGGGAAACAAACTCTTGAAAAGTCCCGAACCCTAAGTTCGTTCCGTCGTCACTTCTGACTCGTCGGACGGTTGCGGTTTTCCCCCGGTGCGCCGCCGCCGCCGCCGCCGCCGCCGCTGCTGCTGCTGCTCTCTTGGTTGTAACCCGGGTGCGGCGGCTAACCGAGGCTAACCGGGGCTAACCCTCCAGGACCAGGACGCTTCTCCCGGGAACACTTTTTTCTTTAGCCGCGTCCTGATTCTGTTGCGGGGTCGTTATTTGAGCAGCAGCCGCACCCTCACCTCCCCTCCGTGGAGGACACAAGAGCACCGGTCACCGGGGCGGTGGAGGCATGACTGCGTTAGCGGGGTCAATACCCAGGATGATGCGACCCACGCTGGCTCAGAACTACCCCCGCAGCGGCTTCCCACTGGAAGGTAACGAGGGACCCGCTGGATGTTTGACACAGGACGATGATAGTCAGCGAAAAATAAACAATAAAAACAAACTAAACTTCAGCTGGAAAACGCAGCTCATAATTACAACTTAACTTAACAGTGACAGATTTAGCTATTGACGTATTATTATTATTTTCATTCGTATTTACTGACTTATAATCTAGGTATTGTTTTAGCAACTTTAGCAAACTTATGTGCAGTCATTTACTTATTTTTTAAATTCGTTTGTTGTGTTATAATGTCGGTGTCATTTTTCTGTGTGGGCTATTTGATTAATAACAGTTTGTTAATAACAGATTTTTTATATAAGTAAAAATATAAGTAATCAAAAACAATTCGATGGAAAATTAAAAAGAATTTTTTTTTACGTCACATCAATAATCGGAATCAATTCAGCTTATTTTATTATATATCGTGTTGTATGCCAGTTATTTTAAATATGCTTCCAACTAATTTTATTTTCATTATTTACTACACGTTTTAAACTGCTTGTGTACATTTATTTTTATTGTTTTTTATACCGTTTTTACAGGACTTTAAATAACATCTCAGTACTTGGTGTTGTTATTGTTAGTGATGTGTTTTTTATTTGCAAATATTTAGTGTCTGTTAATATTAAATCCAAAAGAGAAACTCTACACTCTACAGTTTTAGTAAAAAAAACAACAAGCATCAAATAAATCAGATTAATTTTGATTAATCACACACTGTGTTGACAAATGGCCTCTGATATTTATTTATTTATTTTAAATCAAATCAAATCTATAGTGTCCACTCCGTTGGGTCAAGGCCGAGTCAACCAGCTCGGAGGAGTCTTCATCAATGGCAGACCTTTACCCAACCACATCCGGCACAAGATCGTGGAGATGGCTCATCACGGCATCAGGCCCTGTGTCATCTCCCGACAGCTTCGTGTCTCCCACGGCTGCGTGTCCAAAATCCTGTGCCGGTACCAGGAGACGGGCTCCATCAGACCCGGGGCCATAGGAGGCAGCAAACCCAAGGTACGGACCAGGAGAGTGGTCCACAGAACAGTATATTAGAACAGATGGATGATATTAACCTGTTGATTTCTACTATAATATATATATATATATATATATATATATATATATATATATATATATATATATATATATATATATATATATATATATATATACTATAATAAAACTATAGTGTTGTTAATGTGTGTGTCTTAAGGGTCATGACGTGTACAATAACCAGTGAAACTCTTGTGACCTTTAAAGCAGGGAACAACACCGGACGTGGACAAGAGAATTGAAGAGTACAAGCGGGAAAACCCGGGTATGTTTAGCTGGGAGATTCGAGATAAGTTACTGAAGGATGGAATATGTGACCGCAACAACGTGCCTTCAGGTAAAAAAGGGCAGAAATAAAGGACATTATTATTATTATTAGCATTAGAATTAGTAATAATATTATAATTGTAGGTGTGGCTTCACCTTTTCAATGTTAAAAAAAATATCATTTTTCAAATATCGTATTCTAATCTATATAAATATGCATCAGTTGTTGCTTCATCATTGACTCTCTCTCTCTCTCTCTCTCTGGCCGCTGCAGTGAGCTCCATCAGCCGCATCATGCGGAGTAAGTTCGGGGTGAGAGGCGACGATGAAGAGGACGAGGACGAGATCGAGAAAAAGGAGCTGGAGGAGAACGAGCGCAGGGCCAAACACAGCATTGAAGGCATCCTGGGAGACAGATGTGAGTGAACCCCCAGGTTGTTGTTGTTGTTGTTTGCTGTTGTTGTTGATGATGGATGATGGAAGAGACTGTTTCATGGTTTTACAGACTCACATTAGAGATCACATGACCCCACACACACACGTGATTGAAAACAGTCTTGACTTCATCTCCAAACCTGTTGACTGCAGTGAATTTAAAGGAGAATCATTGTTTTATTTGCTCGTATATGGACACACGTACACAGCGCACGTGGGGTTTTAGCGCGCTGTTAACTTGTTGCACACCAGTGAGAGAGTGAGTGAGTGAGTGTGTGTGTGTGTGTGTGTGTGTGTGTGTGAGAGAGAGAGAGATTCATTGTCAGGATTTTTTTTTAAATCCATTTTCACTGGCTAATGTTTTTTCCCATGAGGCCATAGCTACAGTATAACCCGTAAATCAAACAGCAGGTGATGGATCTGTATGTGCGCGTGCGCGTGTGAGTGTAGCCTATTTAGCAATGTTTGTGTGGACGTGTTCGATTTTTAAAAGCGACCTCATAAAGTCCATCGCATTACACTGTTACACTGTACACCATATGTAAGTGTAATATTTGAATCATTTATAGAAACATATAATAGTGTACGTGACTCTCGAGGCTTCTTGATATTTTATTCAACAGATCGATTTTTATGAGTGTTTTCCAGCACGAACTGGAGTCCATTTAGTTTCACGTTTATCCCACGAGAGGATTTGATTTAAACTTTTTGGATAAACTGTTCGAATCCCTTGTTTAAACAGAACAGTGATTTTAGTGACTGAGTGACTTTTTGTGTCACACAGTATATTCATATTTAAACTATTTAAAAAACACATGATGTCTGCCAGCACAAGGATTTGACAATATAAGTCCAAAACAATATTTTCTTAACTGCTATTTTGATGTTTCTTTAAAAACTGTGTGAGGCCACAGAATAAAAACACACTGTGTTCCACAGACTGCAGCTGCACTAAAATCCTCATTAGCTCCTTAAAAATGTCATTTCCTCAATTAAAAAAGAGCAAATCCGTCACGCTGGTTACTTTTCCAAGTGATTTCAAAGTCAATAATGAATCTGTGAGGAGAAAATAAATGACTAAGCGGATTACATCATTATTTTTTTAAAGTAAAATTGTTGTAATGTTTTTTTCTTCTTTTTTAAACCCATGCAGAGACGTCCATGATTCTTTGCAGTCCATAATAAGTCACAGTGGCAGCGTGTGGCAGCTAAATAAACAGAGCAAAGTAATCCATGAAAACACTGGCGGTGATGGCAGTTGTGACAATTTACCCTCACTTTCCTTTCACAGCTGTAATTTATCAAAATGCCAAATTAAAAACGACTTTATAAAAAGCAGTTTTATAGAATAAGCGGATTTATTTATTTCATAATATAACACTATACGTGTGTGTCCACACTTGGACGTGTTTGTCCAATACAAATACAATTTCTCCATCCTTCCTCATGTCAACATGTGTCCCCGTGCCTCTGTCTTTGCGTCACTATATAAGGAGAGTCAAAGAGGACACAAAATGTCCCACAGATGAGTTGATCAAACATTTGCTCAACGGTTTCCATCTCCCCTCACAAAGACGCGCCTCGCGCGCACAACGGGACGCTCAGGGATGAACTTGGGAGACAAAGGCGCGAGAGTCTATTTGGGGCTCACGCTTGGGCTGCGCGCGGACAAAAGGCCAGCTTGGAAACAGCTTTGGCTGCGCCGTAATAAAAGAAGAAGGCAACCTGTTTATAATTCAGGCCGGGGAAAGAGAAGGGGAGAGGGGAGCTTCTCACACAGAAACAGCCCGACAAAACACATCATGAGGCCGCAATGAAGAATGAATTATTCAGGGAGCGCCCCGGCACGGTTTAGAGGGCCCAATGGCCGTTTTCACCTACAAAATGCTCGCCCTAAAGAACGCCACTGCCTCTCTGAATCACAATGGAAGCTTCTGAAATCCATTCACGTACTGCTGAGGGATGCAGTGCGCGTCCCCCTCAAATCCTGCGCACACACGCGGTATAGGTTTGGGGGCGCGCGCAAAAAAGTGCATTCAATCCTCAGCCGCCTCCATTTAAGAGAGTGGCGTGCGTAAAGACGCAGGACTGCGCCAGATTGCAAACACTAACGTGTCACTAACATAACAACATAATATTATATTTTTGAAATGAACTTCAGACTATTATTATATCATTGTACATATTAATATAAAATGATTATTAAACTAAATTGGTTTTGTCCTCAGAAAGTTGATTCATGCTGCTGTGGGTCATTAAAAAAAATCCCAAATTCCAGAAGTTGAGTTTTTTTAAACGACATATTTCTTGCTTTTAACGTTAAGTTTGTATATAATAATATTATTTATTTAAAATAAATAAAGTACACTTGGATTAGAGGGACAGGCCATAAGTGATGTTAAATACATTAAAGTATTATACTACTATAGGATGGAGGAAAAATATTATTATAATAGTATTAATTACTATTACTATTAATTTATTGGTCGTCGACCTGTAATAATTCATATTCTTGCTATAATTGCTTGTAATTTGACATATCCAATGGAAAAGTCAACGTTGCCAAAGTTTGGCGTCTGTTTTATTCGGACTGTAATCGGTCAACAGAGGCATTATTCGGCTTCTCCGAGGAAGAGCGACGTGCCATCACGCTCTTTGAAGACAGCCCCGCGTCGCCCCCTCGGACATTAATAATGTCTTCTAAATGATGTCGATATTGTGCTATGTCACATTTAGCTAATGACGGAGGGGAGTGTATTAAAGGGTGTTTGCGCTGAATAGGGAGCAATGTTCTCCCCGGAGAGCCCCCGCTCTGGCCCCGGAGCGCAGCTTCATAATGGGGGCCACCCCGTCCCAGATATATATGCGCTCTGCGTCTGCAGCTCCGCCAACACTCGCCCCTCCTCCTCCTCCCCCAACTCTTGCTCCCCAAATCTCTTCAAGCAGATTAAAATCGACTCTTTTATTTCATCTCACTTTCATCTGGAGAGCAACACCGCCCTCTCCCTCTGTTTCCCATTCTCTCTCTCTTTCTGTTTCTCCCAGCCTGCGGCGCACATCAGCGCGTTTAGTCATATCTGCATGCGGCTGCATCCTCCGCAGCGCACAAGAAGGGGAAAAGTCAGTCCGCAGAGTTTCAAATTAAGTTCTTTATTAACCTTTGATTAACAATATATTTTGTTTTATGTCATGTCTAAAAGTAAATTGTCACAATTCAAGCCAGATTAAACCTTCTTTTTTTTTACTTTAGGGCATCAGAGTTTGGAACAAGAAGTGCACTTGTAACTTTTCAATGCAACATATTTGACTTTGTGTCCTGTCAGCAAAACAAGAGATGAATTAACACTAAACTGTAACAGGAACACCGCCAGTGCCGGCCCAAGCCTTTTCAGGGCCCTAAACTGAATTAGATTTTTTATTTTTATTTTTTTTGGGGGGAGTAGTCAGTGCTTTTACTATTATTGATACAAATGTAACACTATACATGACATTCATTATAGTTGTGTTATTTACACCAAAGCGGCCTCACAACAGGGCAGTAAAATCATAAAAGTGTCCTCGTATTCATTTGCACTTCAGTTTTCAATGAAGAACTAAGTGTGGTGACACTGAACTTGAATTAGTAAGTCAACCAGTTTAATGACTTTGTTTTTAAAACTTTGAACAGGTGTGAGCAAATCTTCAACTCCAAAATAAAACCAAGTTATTCAGTTCAACACTATTCCACCATTTTGTTTTATTACCTGTTGCTTATGTTTCTGATTAATAGCATCAAGCTTCAATTGTGGCTTCAGGGCATTATAATATTTGCAGTTACATGGTTAAAGGTGAGAGTTTATTATGGTTTTATGTAAAAAAAAAGAAAACACAGCCTGTTGTTAAATTAAATAAATGTTCACAAGTGTACTCTTAGGTCTTATTTTATGACGTTTTTATTCCAAATCCCTGTACAATAAGTAAATATAAGTTAAAACAGAGAGAACGCTCCCCCTCCCCCTCTCTCCTTCTCCACTTTCAATCAAATATTTCTGTATTTGGCAGCAACACAGGCCCTGCAGGCCTGGTGCTGCGGCTGCACTCAACTCCCAGCGTCAGAGTAATTAACCCTGGAGACAAAGTTAATGATTAAAACAGTCATGGTGTCCCCAACCCTCCCTCGCTCTCACCCTCCCTCTCACCCTCCCTCTCCCCTCCCTCTCCACATTTTCACAGTGTATCTTTTTAGAGTCCATACCGTTAGGTGAAATTAAGCAGATAATACAGAGGAGCCTTGTTGAGGGCCTATACGTTACACACACACACACACACACACACACACACATTCCACTCTGCAATGCAAACAGTCAAAAAGGGATAACTTTATTTGGTGAAAGGGGATCCTGGAAAGGGCTAATTGAATAAGCCCAGGATCTTTGAAAAAGCCCTACCATGGTGAGCGCAGTCATCATGTCATAATTAGGTTTATTGAGGTGCATTCCTTCAATCTGCCTCCATTCTCCCGGCCTCATTGTATCCACGGCCCAGGCCAATGGCCGGGGGACAAAAGGGAACCGTGAGCTCACAATACATGAAAGAGCCATAAAGATTTAGTTGGCTTTGTCACAGAAACGGAGCAGGACTTTGTTTGTGTAAATAATGCGAGTGAATGGAGAACTTGGGGTTTCTCTTTGCCACTCGGGGTGAAGGATGGCGTGCTGCAAAAAAAAAAGTAACATGCAGACACAGACACACACTGGATCAGTGCCAGCAGGGCAGAGGAGAGAGGAGAGGAGGCGAGGAGTGAGGGAGCAGAGGTGTGTGAGCCCAGGATGACTATTGTATTTGATCTGAAGGTCAGTGAACATCACACACGCTCTGCAACAAACAGTTATTTTAGCACTTGGTCCATAAAATGTCAGGAAATGATGAAACATCTTCATCTGCGTTTGTCAGAAAATAAGCTTTTAAACCAATCAATCCATTTGTAATGATGCATGAATGCAGCCATGCATCATTACATTACATTACATGTCATTGAGCAGACGCTTTTATCCAAAGCGACTTACAATAAGTGCATTTAAACATTTAGAGCTAGAAGGAAGTAAGAGCTTCAAGTAAGCCAAACCATAAAGTGCTAGTCTATAAGTCAGCGTTTTTAATTTCTTTTTTTAGTTTTGCATCAGTCAACACTACTTTACTAACATAGAAAAACACATTTCTGGTCATTGTGTATGTTTTTGAATATAAGTTACAACAAAACACAGAATGAACCAGTTGTTTAATGTGAAGTTTTGGTAACGATGATGTCACTTTGGATAAAAAAGTTCAAGAATGTATAAAGGGTTAGGGTTTACAGTTTTCCAACATTTGAATGAAACCATGAACTCAGTAAGTAAGAAATGACGAGTCAGCAGATGGACTGATAATTACAATAATTGTTAGTCGCAGCCTCTGTAATTTCTGTCTCGTCAAATCTGTCAAGTACAGAACCAATAAACGCTGGACTGACCCAATAATAGCTGTTACGGCCTCTGTGCCAAGTGTCTGGTGAAGAGGGCTCTGTCTGTCTGTCTGTCTGTCTGTCTGTCTGTCTGTCTGAATGAATGTATCACTCAGTGAGTCCCTGGGCACAAGGGCACAGAGGGGCACGAGGGCCAAGTGGCGAGCACCAAATCACTCTCCTCTTACCCCCGGGGGCTCTCTCTGTCTCTCTGTCCCTCTCTCCTCCTCCTCCTCCCTCCTCCCCCTCCTCCCCCCTCTCGTGAGTTTTTTTTAATAAGCCCATGCATGATGACTATTCAAGCATGAAAACATAGTTATCTGCAAATGAATGGCTGCTCTATGCTTCATTAAAGCCTCTTTTTCCTTTCACACTCTTATTGTGACCCTCTGATATCAATTCAAAGGGCAATTAATGAATGCACACCAAACTTTGAAGTCAGGGTGATTTCTGAGGGGGCTGTGTGCATGTGCATGGGTGTATGGTGGAGGGGTATATGGGGTATTTCCCCCTTGAAGACCTGCACTAGCGCCCCAGCCTTCACCCAGTGATGGACTAGTCACATTGAGCCGAGAGCGAAGTGAGCCCCAAAGACGGTTTCAAGGGAGTGAAAGAGTGAAAAGGCCCAGCGAAGGTCAAGTAGAATGGCTCGCCTTAGAATAAGGCCCCTCTTTATCTGCTCCAAGTATGCACAACAGCTGGAGAGAGAGAGAGAGAGAGAGAGAGAGGAGAGAGAGAGAGAGAGAGAGAGAGAGAGAGAGAGAGAGAGAGAGAGACAGAGAGAGGGAGAGGTGGTTTTTTAATGTGCATGAGTGTGTTTGTGCGTGTTGCTGAGAATGTGAGTGTGTGTCCTTTCTCTCTCATATATTTGTGTTTGGGTGTTTTTAACGCCTGTGTGTGTGTGTGTGTGTGTGTGTGTGTGTGTGTGTGTTATAGGGTCGGATGTCAAGTTTGCAAGGGCGGGAGAGGCCAGTAAATGCAGCATCTATACACTGTGTGATGGGGGGGACAGTCGGCTGTCAATCACCTGACTGATGAAGCTTGACTCTCTTTCACAGCTTTGTTAACTAATTAGAGCGGCAGCTCTTGTGTCACATGGGTAAATAAAGACTTAAACGTGTGTTTATGCCCCGTTCGTTCGTGCCATGTGGGAGTATGTTGTGCACACGCTCAGAGTGGTTGTTTGTGTAGTTTTTATATTAAATAAACAGCAGAACATATGAAGAAATGTAATAACCCCAAACATCCTGGTTTTTGGTTTGAGTATAGTGACGATCTGTGGCTCATATTGAAGCTCATGCACATGTATTTATATTTACAATGAAATGGTATTTTGCAAAGGACACGTTCAAAAACAGACGTAAGGATGTGTAAAAGCTTGTCGCTGGGGGCGTAACCTTTTTGTAAAACAATTTTGTACATGTGATACAGAAATGGACCCACTGAAAAGATATGATTTTATCAACTTTTGTTTCCTCTTTTACATTTTAAAAGGAATGTGTGCGTCTGTGTTCCTTCTTTATTTATTTCACGTTGTCGCCTCTGTGATGTTTGAGTGTGTGGGTAATATATAAACCTAGTTTCTTTCCATGTTGTTTCACTCTGCCAAAAACACTATTAATGCACTTGTTGTGCCTTTTGATTCGTAGTTGCGTCACCTTGGCAGAAAGAAAATGTCACAAAGACGGGGGTTATCTGCCCCTGAGGGCAATCAGACCCAAGCTGGGGGTGTTCATTACCAACTTGTGATGAGACTTTATATGATAACAGGAAACGTTAATGAATGATCCGGTGTGGTGTTGTAGTTTTAATAACGTTACTAAATGTTGCTGCAGCATGTGACAAAAACTACACAACTACAGGATTCTGTTACATTCTCATGTCAAGATTTGGTCAAGAAGTTGTCAAACGTCCTCATTGTCGACTCAAAGACCGAGAAGAAGTGCAGGGTCACAGGGCTGCACAGGGTCGCTCTCCCCTGGTGCTACAGGAAGCAGGGTTAGAAACACACTTAGCTACAAATGACAGGTAATCATTTCCTCCCCAACCACGCTGACATTTACACTTTCTGTCATGTCTTTTTTTACTCCACCATAACAAGGCAGTGATTAATGACAGGCAGACGCATGCTGGTGTTTTTGTGTTCTTCTACCAGTCGCACTCTACCACACACACAGAGATGTTTCCAGGGAGTTTGGGGCCTCGGGCGAACAGGGGGCTCTTCATCAAACTACATCAAACTCCCATGGCAATACAAACGTGTAAAGCAGCAGCCCATAAATACAGTTATTCTACTGACTGACATTTAAAGTTTGAGATTATCTGGGTCACGTGTTTAAATAATCCACACATGTGACAGGAAATGTTAAATATCCACAGTTTGTTTTTTACGACATTTGAAAAGAACATGTCAGAGGACAGCTGAGGTTGAATGGTTTGGAGATAAAGTAAGTGAGAGAGGTCAGGTTGAGATGGTTTGGTCCTGTGCAGAGGAAGGATAGTGAAGATGGAAAAGAGGAAGAGCACAGAGAAGGTTCATGGATGTTGTGAAAGGGGACATGAGGACATGAGGACATGAGGACAGATGGTGTAGCAGGAGGGAACACAGGGGAAAGGACAAGGCGGATCCAGATGATCCACTGTGAAGAGAGAATCTGAAGGAAGAAGCGCAGGTCCATCAGCAGTTTACTTCTGCACATCCATGATTCCTTCTTCTTCTGCATGTGGACCCACACTCTCAGTTTGGGGCCTCAGGCAATTGTTTGCTTTGCCGATACCCTGTTGCAGCGCACGCACACACACACACACACACACACACACACACACACACACACACAAACACACACACACACACACACACGAATATTCTCATTTACGAGGCAGCTGTAAAGGTTGAAACTGCTTCTTAGCAAGTCAAGTGAGTCTGCCCCTCCCTCACTCACCTCACACTCACTCACACACACACACACACACTCACACACGCACACAGTCGCACACACTCACACAGCATGTTTTTTTCTTAATGCAGCAGACAGAGTCACAGATGGGTCCATAAGCTGTCAGTGAAGCTATTATATGAGCCCAGCATCTGCCCGTCTTGACTTCTATGTACTGTTTAATGCAGTCGGCCAGTCACTTAGTCCCCCGGCTCCTGAATAGGAGCAGCACGGTTGTCCCGCCCAAATAAATGCTGCGTTTGTCTCCTCTGCCTTTTGTTTTGTGTTTTTTGAGAGGGGTGGGTGGAGAGAGAGTTTTGGGGTGACATGTCAGAGGCTCAATTTACCCTCACTATTAACCAAAGCCTCAGAAGAATTACTGGGATGTCCAAAAGAGGGGTGTAAATACTCCACATATGGTCAGTTAATTCCCCCAAGTCCCCAAATCCAAGTTTGACATATCCCCTTTCTCTGCGTCTCCATTGCTCTCATGCATACGTGTTTGACGCGGACTGTCTCAGAGGACAGATTTAAGCCTTTGTGTCCCCTCTTCAAATAAGTAATACAAAAACCCAACAGTGCCAAAGTCTGTTTCAGCTGAATCTCTTTGCTCCAGGTTTTTCTTTTTCTTCTCTGGGATGGCGCTGCACGGCAGGAGCCATTTTGGGCTTTCTTGGCTCGGCAGAGGTAGTCTTGGCCTGGAGTCCCCGTGCACCGTGTGCCTCTCGGGGCTGCAGTTTGCTTAAATTAAACAGTTTTCTTTTCTCCCCTCACCCCTTTCACCCAGCCCCTCCAAATTGGTCGTCTCTTATTTTGCGGCTTAATGCTCCTCGGCTCCCGGGCAATCTTACACAAGCTGCTTTTTTCCCTCTTTTCCTACGCTCAGATAATTTTACCCTTTTAAGGCTCATATTTTCTCATATTTCGATGAGCTGACAAGAGCCAGGACTGCGTGTGCACCCCCACCACCGCCACCCGACCCCTTTAAACTGAGAGAAGTCAAGTGTTTATGGGGGCTATAAATACAGCATTTTAAGATAAAGCATGTGTATACAGGCAAGGAACGATACCGGGGTTAGAGTGGATAATTTGATTGGCTGAGGCTATTCAGCGGTGCCAAATCAATGCGATCAGATCTCGGGGATAGTGAGGCGATGACGGCAAATGGGCCACTCTGAAACCACAGGTTTACAAGGTTGGAAAAGATCAGGCGAGCACGAGAAAAGGTTTCACCGTCCGTCTCTGCGTTTGCTCCGTGTCCTTGTCCTCTGTGTCAGTGAGAGCCACGTTTTCACATTTGTTACCTATGTAGGACATAAACACTGACCTTGTCAGGACCAGTCGTCCTCATGGAGATCAAAACCTGGTCCTAATGAGGCAGAACCTTATTTCTGAGGAACTGGTTAAGTTTAGTGCTAAGATTTGAATTGAAGAATATGTGTGTGTGTGTGTGCAGTGTTTGCACATTAATCTTCATTTGCAAAGCTTTACATTTTAGACTGTACGACATGCTGCTGATGCTGATGCTGATGCTGACGACAAACTACACTCACTGTTGGTTCTGCTGAGTGTAAATGTTTCCTTTTCTTACAGCAGAGCAAACAAGCGTAGCTTTGCTGTGTCAGGACAGGACCTTCTGAAGTTCTATATGCCCCCCCCCGCCCGCCCCGTGCCAAGAACTAGCTTTAAAGCAGGACACGTTTTCTCACTGTAAACATGGCTGTCAACGGCGACACAAGAAACAGCTAATTTTACACTCAAAGGCTCATTTTATAAAATCCACAGAGAAAATCAGCATTTATATGTAGCTCACGAGGATGCAGGAGCTGCTGGTTTCCTGCTGCCTCGTTTGTGACACTTAGGTCAATTTGAAGTTAGTTTTAGAAACACTGAAGTCACAACATAATTAAAACAATATACATTTAAACTTACTATAGGAGCAACAACTCCTGTGTCCTGTGATTTTCTGTATGGATGGACTTTGGTTACAAACATATCGTAGACCTAAGCTGCTGGAAATCTGCGTTTCCCTGGCAGCCATGTTTGTAGTGTCAGTGAGGTCTTGGTGTGAGGGAGGAGCCAAGAATATCAGCACCTGTAAAAACCCCTCACACAATCATGTATTTAACTTTAACTTGTGATGGAACTAAACTCAGTTGGACACTTAAACCTGTGACGTGTGGCCTTGAATGCACAACATCTGCCTCATACCTGAGGACAAATTGTCTTTCTGAGACAAAAACCCTTTAGAGTTTGGTTTGTGAGATAGTGAAGTTACTGTCAAGTTATGTTATACACATATGTTGAATATGATATTAACAAGTTAAACCACTTGAAAATGGCATTTTCCAGGATAATGTACAAGTGTTGAGGGTTAAATACACGCTGGTTTGTAATTGAATAAATAAATTAATACATTAATAAATAAGGTGTGTGACGTCATCAGGAAGCAACGACATCCTTTTATCTCAACTAGTGTTCATGCATCAAGGCCACCAACAACAACAACAACAACAACAACAACAACAACAAGAACAACAACAACAAGAACATGGAGAACCAACACAGATGCTCACACAGAATATCCCCTTGGGTGCATTTACATCCACAACAACAGCTCCTGTTGCCCCTCGTTGCTGCCCTTCCCACCCCCTCAGGTGCTCTTACAGTTCCCTCTGGAAGAAGGGGGTTAGTCTTTCCGTGGGAGGAAGGGAGGGGAGGCAGAATGCCCCCTGGCTGTGCCCCCATTACAACCCCCACCACCACCTCCAAGCCCTCTGTCGAGCCTGTTTATGCCCCCCCGCCCAGCCCCCCCATGGGGCAGGTGACAGCCCTCCACTGTGAAGGGCTGAGGGAGCCATGACGGATTCCACAGATGGAGCGTGGAAATCGCCGGCAAAGACCCTCAGCTCTGTGGAGCAACAAAGAGCCGAAAGTCAGGAGAGAGAAATATGGGGTGGAAAAGAGAAAGATGAGGGGGGACAAAGAGAGGGTGAGGAGGGGGAGGATGGGGGAGGGAGGAGAAGGTGGTGCCTGTTTAAGGAAAGTGTGTTTGTCGGTTAAAGTTTCAACTTTGTTACAAAGACATTTTCTCCTGTGCAACAAACGCTGGGAGCCATTTTTCTTTAATCACATCATGCTTTGTGTGTCAGTGCTTTTGTTTTCTTTGAATAATCATATTCCACTGGCCAAGGTTTCCCCACAGACACTGTTATCACCCCATTCCATCTCTTTATCTCATTGTAGCTTAACATCAAGTGATGTAGCAATCCACCAAAGTGGAGCGCAACAAATGAGCCCACTCGACTCCTCCGTGAAGGATCTGCTCCAGGATTTATCACCACCAGACTCCTGAGCCTTCAGAGGTGCCACTCTGTCGCTTCTTTTGAAACGTTCTTGAAACCCCCGGCAGCAGTCATAACCGATAGGTAATTCCAAACTGATTAAAAGTGATTTTTTCCCCGGGTCGCTTCGGCTTTCCCACAGCCCAAATCCCTGTGAAATGCCGAGGAACGTGCATGCTGCTAAAGTCGCAAGGGGGAGCGAGAAAGCATGCAGGAACTGGAGGAGTGGGGCACAAAGGCCTCGTCTCTTGTTTTTCAGCCATTCTGTGCAGAACTCCAAAGCCCCACACTCCACACCCGGAATTCCTTCCCCACCCTGCAGTCATATGGAACGCTGTGTGTTTGCTGACGAGACCTTTACGGCCTCAGACAAACAACATTTGATGCGTCTGATGCGTTTGATTTCAAGGAGCGAGAAATGTTTCAGAATCGTAAGATATTCAGAGGAGGCTTAAGGCAACATCTCCATTTATCTCACTCCCCCCCTTTGAAAATATTTTACTTTTTGCTTGAATGTTTCTTTACCAATTTGCTCCTAATTCATGTTAAGTTGACTCCCACTGCTATTGGTGTTGTGGGGAGAGAATCGCTGAAGGGGGAGAGCGAGAGGATCAGTTTCACATGAGGGGCCCTGAGCTATTTGGATTCTCTTGTATTTTATTGTTGCTTCTGAGGGGGAACTAATACAGTGTTGCACACAAAACTTCCCCCTATGCTGAGGGGGAATTAATTAAGTGTAACACAAAAAAGTGGGCGCTTTGGCCTTGGTGAACTTGGAGAAGGAGGCAAAGGAGTGTTTGAAGTGGTGAGTTAAAAACCAAACTGCTGGTTTATAGGACACAGAACACAATAGTGTTAATACTGATCTGAGACAGCGCTCACAAAAGCTGTCAGGACACATAATATCAGTGAGGCTCAGTCAGGCTGAAGATCACAGACAACAGCTGATGATGACGGTGGACAACACTGACGTAAAGATGCACCGACAAAGAAAATCTCTATATTCTCTTTGCAGTTTTATTTTATTGGCAGTTGTCATTTAATCATTTAAACTATTCTACATTTTAATGACAAAAAAATTGGATTCAAAGAAATTGTCTCACACTCTCTCTCTCTCTCTCTCTCTCTCTTACACTCACACACTCAAAGAATTGCCCCTGTATCCAAATTAGCCCTTTGTGTGGCTTTTAGTCCATCAGTCCTCCTGCAGTGTCCTGGGAATCTTGTCCACTGGGATTATTTCTTGGACTGGTAATATTCCTCCTGAATGGAGTGTGCGTGTGTGTGTGTGTGTGTGTGTGTGTGTGTGTGTGTGTGTGTGTGTGTGTGTGTGTGTCCTTTCCTTAAGAGGGTTAACTTAAAAACCAAACTTTGAACATTTCTGCTCATTAGTCCGTGTCTTTTCAGAGACAGAGGAGATTTGACAAGTTAATAATCTAAACACCAATGATGTGGATCTTTATCTTTACTATGATGATGCTGTCAAAGCTGCTTTTTCATTATTCATACAAGCGTCACTTCAGTCATTAGAGATTCCTGAAGTAAAGTGGAAATATTGTTCTCATCTTTTGTCTTTTCCTCATTCATTGGTAATTATTTTGTGGAAATTGCTTTCTTTTCTTTTTGAATTATGACCTTCATTTTCTGCCCTGAGAGAAAACGACCCTCACCCTCCTCATCTTCTTCCTCTCTCTCTCTGCAGCGAGTCACTCAGACGAGGGCTCAGACGTGGAGTCGGAGCCTGATCTGCCGCTGAAGAGGAAGCAGCGGCGCAGTCGCACCACCTTCACAGCCGAGCAGCTGGAGGAGCTGGAGAGAGCCTTCGAGAGAACTCACTACCCCGACATCTACACCAGGGAGGAGCTCGCCCAGAGAGCCAAGCTCACAGAGGCCAGAGTGCAGGTGTGACAGAGCGCACAGACACTACACATGCTGAAGATACTACACTTGACCCCTCCCCCAACACACACACACACACACACACACACAGATACATGTGTAACTCATGTTCTATGTGGGTTTAAAGCTGTAAATTATGGTTAAAGGCAAGTGTGAAAAATGTGTGTGTGTGTCTGTGTCTATCTGTGTGTGTGTGTGTGTGTATCACGGCTGGTTGATGTGTGAGTGAGTGAGTGAGTGAGTGAGTGAGTGACATGCCGTGTCCATATGGTCAGAGCTCATGCTGGGCATGCTTACACTTCCCATATGGAGCCTGTGGAGGAGAATTTACTGGACTCTAGATCAGAACAAGGAAAAGTCCTGACTGGGCCCCTGGGAGCTGTGTGTGTGTGTGTGTGTGTGTGTGTGTGCGTGTGTGTTAAATTCTCAGACAGTGCATAAAACCACAAAGCGTATCTTTAAAAGTTTGTGTTTGCGTCTGTGTGTTTGTACTTGTCACCTCTTGAGGACCTTTTCTTTGCATGAACACCAGTCATACTGGGGTCAGGACCAGTAGTCCTCATGGAGACCAAAACCTGATCCTAATGAGGCAGAACCTCATTTCTGATGAGCTGGTTAAGTTTAGTGCTAAGAGTTAAATTGTTAAGGCTTTGGTCAGGCTCAGTGGACCAGACCGTGTGTGTGTGTGTGTGCGTGTGTGTGTGTGTGCGTGCGTGCAGACACACTCAGTGTGAGAAAACAAACACTGATTGAACTTCATGTTTTTAACAGGTGTGGTTCAGCAACAGGCGTGCGAGATGGAGGAAGCAGGCAGGAGCCAATCAGCTGATGGCATTTAATCACCTGATCCCAGGGGGTTTCCCACCTTCAGCCATGTCCAGCATCCCTCCCTACCAGCTCTCTGACAGCACCTACCCCCCCTCATCTATAGCACAAGGTAGAGGACATGTTAAGTTACACACTTCACACACTTCGACACAGTGTCGATGAACACGACAAACGACACTTCATGCATCTGTGCATTTTTCATTTTTGGTTTTTAAGTAGATTCCAAAACCAATTTGTGGCCTAAAATAATGAACCACAGACAGACATGTAATCAGTGGAGTTTTAAATCTGAACAAATGACATGAAGAGCTGAAAATGACGGCAAAAACAAGCTTTTCATTCAGGGCTGCAACTAACAATTCTTTTCATAATCAACTCATCTGTTGATTATTTTCTCAACGACTTGTTTGGTTCCCAAAATGTCAGAAAATGTGGAAAAATGTTGATGAGATGATGTGTTGTTTTGTCCATAAACCAAAATGATTGAGTTTGAATGATTTCTTTGTTCTGTGGAGCAAAGAAACCAGAACATGTTCACATTTAAGAAGCAGAACAACCAGAGAACATACATATATATATATATATATACATGGATCAGACCTATGTATATATGTGTATATATATAGATATGTTCATTTCTGTTTAAGTGGTTCATGTGAAACAATCCTAATCTTAAAATAATGAGGAGTACGATTAAAAAGGTATAACAAAATTATGTTTATTTACTAAATGACTTTAGTAAATAAACTAATTATTGTTTTTATATTATGTATATTAGCAATAACACCTTCATTATTGGACCATTAATTAATTTGTCATTTATCTAACAGCTGCATATCATAACACATCACACGACAGCATTCAACAGCGGTAAAACAGCGGATTATTATTGTTATAGTTATTATTATTATTATTGTTATTATTATTATTAATAATAACAATAACAATAATAATAGCAATAAAACAATAACAATAATAATAACAATAATATTAATAATGATAATAATAAGTAACAAATAAGAAACTATAGTGTCATTAGTGTGAAATAACTAACGCCTGGTGTCTGTGCCAGTGTCCGAGCCTCCCAGCACGGTGCACCGGCCCCAGCCCCTGCCTCCCTCCTCAGGCCACCAGGCCTCTGGTGCCGGGGGACAGGGTGAAGCAGGCTCTGCCTACTGCCTCGCCTCTGGACGCCACTCCTTCTCTGGATACTCGGACAGCTTTGTGAGCCCCGGAGGACCGTCCAATCCCATGAACCCAGCCATAGGAAATGGCCTCTCCCCACAGGTGAGTCTCCAACATAATCCATATGTGTTTGTGCTGCTGTAACTCACACATCAATGCAGATACACAGAGAAACACCGTTTTAGAACAACAAAAAGCAAAGTTTGAAGAGGTAAAAAATATGAATATTCATTTATTGATCTACGTAAAAAAACAACAACCTCACAGTGAAAATAGTGTGTTTCAATGCTCTTATGGGGCAAATAAAAACGACATGTGCGTATCAGGAGAGTTTTTACTTTCCAAACCAGAGCTGGGCACAATTAGATTTGGACATGATTTCAAAGATTGAAGCCGGCTGAGTTTCCCATGATTTATCTTGTCGGACACCTTCCTAATAAATCAGCAGCTTTTGTAAAAAAAACAATGTTAAACACAGGTGTGGAGCACATCAGTGCATCCACACTGCAAACTCTTCAGTCACTCGCTCCTCGCCACTCTCTCACTACTGCAGGGTAAACGTGAGACAACTCCACAGGGACATATGTGACTATTATGCATGTGACAAATGAGAAATGAAAATACAATTACAGCCACTTATCCAGACCATGAAGTGTCCAAGGTTTGTGCGCCAGAGGACAGAGGGCAGCGCAGAGGAGACAGACGAGTCAGACGAGTCAGACGAGAACATGCAGAAAATGAGATTTCAGCCTGGCACAGTTTGACTCTTCAGAGAACGCTGTGGCTGCAGCGGTGTGAAAACACACACACACACACACGCTCACGGGTTCACACAACTACACACTCACACTGAGAGTGTAGATAATTGATCTACTCCATGACAATCTTTTGCACAGAAATGATACGCAGCATGCCCTCAGTCTGCTTTTCAGCCTTCTTTATAGTAATAAAATAAAATGAATGCAATGTTTATTTCACTACATTTGACATTTTTAAGCAAAAAAAAATGAAAAAGTGCAATAAGTGCACTCGTTGCAGGAGGCGGGGCTAATTACTGATTACTTTTACTATATATACAAAACCTGTGTTTGTGGAGACATTTATAGGGCTTTTTCAGGGTTAAGACCAGATTTTAGGGTTAGAATTGGGTTTAGGTTAAGGGGTTAAGATTAGGCACTTTGTTTTAAAGCTGCAACTAACGATTATTTTCATAATCAATTTGTTTGGTCTGTAAAATGTCGTTTAAAATGTTGATCAGTGTTTTTCAAACCTGAAAATAATGATGTCCTCAAATATCAAATACCAAAATATTTTCACTTTTCATGATTTTTTGTTGTATGGAGCAAAGAAACCAGAACACGTTCACATTGAAGAAGCTAAACTTGTTTTAATTCTTTAAAAAACACTCAAACTCAAACATAGTTGACACTTAATTTATTTCTGTAATTAATTCAGTAATTGTTTCCTACTGTGATGGTTAATGTGTCCTCACTAAGACATAAACACAGGTTTGTGTGTACAGATGTAAAGTAATGCATTATAGAAATGTAGTTTCTTAAAAAGTCAAAAAGTACATTTTTAGATGCAGATACATGATAACATGAAGTAAAAGAACTTCATCACATCCCGCCGTTGTATACCATGAAGTGTATATGTACCAGTACACGGCCTGGAGGGAAAGTCCTCGTGATGACATTCCTCCATGCAGAAACAGAGGCTCTCATTTATTTGTATATATTTCAAATCCAGGAGAAAGGAATGTCCCGCCTTAGATGTTCCGCCCTCGTCCCGACATTCTCGTCTGCTTTACCCCTGGACACACTGCTTTAGCAGGGACGATGGGTAGAGACAAGCAGAAGACAGTCACTCATCCACAGCCTGTGGTTAAGGAGCGTGAACCTCCGCTCCTCGTGGCTCGTTTCAGGGTTTTAGGCCAAACCCTTAAAAACAAACGCAGGTTCATTTTCCAAGGAAAATGTTGCTGAAGGAAAGAGAAGGAAACACAGCTCCTTCTCCAAATCAACACAGACTCCTCCATTCACCTCCCCTGCTTGGGAAATGATTTAAGCAGGACCATGTGTGTGTGTGGATGTAGAATAATATGTCACTTAGAGGGCCAAGAGGATCCAAGGAGCAGCGTACCTGCTTCTTATTAGGACTCGGGAGCCTTGAGGCCTTTGCTCTGCTGGGAAGGAGGTGGGACAGATACAGGGAGAGGTGGCAGCTTGTGCTGGACTTCCTTTCATAAAGTGACAAAGTGCACTCCGAGAGAAAGTATTGTTTTATGCAGAGCACTTTGATAAGCGGCAGGTAAACCAGCACGATAGTGGGGGTCAGTGGTATTGTGTCTGTTTTCAAACCCTGTTTTCAAACACTTTGCCCCGCGGCTCTTTTCCGTTCTCCTTTGACCGAGGAATATTCCCCCAAATTCGATTATCTGCTCGCTAATAAAGACCAGGTCAACAGCAAACGCATTTCTCAAACTGCAAATCTATTCTGAGGCGCTCGCACAAACCTCTATTCTTTTGTGTTATCTTTGTCGACATATCTCCCTCTTGTTCTGAGATAAGCCGTTATCTTGTGCCACGGGTTTTTGGAGCAGTGTCAAAAAGGAATTTTAGAATAAGTGGAGCAGTGGATCTGAGACAAATTGCCTAATTCTTCTTTGCGTCTGCGGGACGAGTTGGCTGGAAGCCGTTTGATGTCTGTGACCGGGGGATTTCCTGTGTGTGTGTCTGAGTGTGTGTTTGTCTTGCCGTCCCAAATACATATTGTACACACACTCGCGTGCTTGTGCGTTTAAACTCATGCGTTTCATATGTCCCCTGCTCTCTAGGCCCATGGTTCTCAAACTGTGGTGCGTGTACCCCCAGTGGTACGTGAGCTTCCTCTGGTGGTACTTGGAGGAAAGTCAGAAAACAATGTTTTACTGTATGTGATCAGAGAGGAGCTGTTTGACCGGAGCGCGTAGGAAATGAAACAAATAACAATAAATAATAACAATAATAATAACAATACTACTACTACTACTACTACTACTAATAATGATGATAATTAGGGCCTAATCTAATTTAACTATACCAGTGTGTGAAGTACATGTGAGGAAGAGGAGGATGACAAGATGAGAAGTACATTTTATTGTCTTTTTTAATGAGTAAATAACAGGTGTGGCTAGTTTGAAGTGTTTGAGTAATAAACTGTGGATCCATTTCCACACAAACACAGGCAGATGTTAGCGACTGTTTTGGTAAAAACTGACTTTGTTTTTTAATGTTTTTAAAGGGTTTGACGATTCAGATACAACATAGTCAATGTGAAATACAACCGAAGGCCTTTTGTGACAAACTCTGCATTTTACATCTCAAGGTGTAAAAGAATATTAAAAAAGTGATCATTTAAAAGCACATTTTTAGTATAATTTTATTTTAAAAAATAAATGCAGAAGTAGAAGCCAAAAACAAGTAATCATCAATATTATGTACATATTGGCAGTGTGAGTGTAGTTATGAGGGAAGAACGTCTCAGCACTTCTCATAGTCACACATTAATGCACAGATTATTGCACTTCTTTAGAATTATATTGATCTCATTTGTGTCCATGCTCCATGTTTATGTTGATAAATAAACTATTTTACATTAAAAATAATAATAATATTAAAAACCCTGACCCGAGTATTCTGATCGGTGACTTTAACTTCAACTAAAATCATTTTTGGTGAGTTGCTTTTTTATTTTTTCAGTACTTTTTTAAAAACCTTCTCTGTTGCGTTGGCGAAATTCATTTTGTGTTAAAGCGATAAAGACAAGTTCAAATCCCAGTGACATCAGAGTCTTTCCTTCCTTCGCCTCAGGTGATGGGTCTGCTGAACCCCGGCGGTGTTCCGCATCAGCCCCAAAGCGACTACGCCATCTCACCTCTGACGGGCGGCCTGGAGCCCCCCGCTGGCATGGCGACCAGTTGCAGCCAGCGCATGGATCACATCAAAGGCCTGGAGGGTCTGACCAGTGTTCCCTCCATGTCGGCTCTGCCCTCCCTGCCCAGCTCCCAATCCTACTGCCCCCCCTCCTACAGCTCACCAGGCTACACTGTTGACCATGTGGCGTCCTACCAGTACGGCCAGTACGGACAAAGTAAGGTCAATACACTTCACCTTTTTATTCTGTGCTCAACAATCCAACTGCATCTCTGACTGTATGATTCTGTACGATCATGTGACCACCAAACACATTTAAGCTCATTTAAACTCCAAATGTCATCGAGAAAATCAGTGATTTTACATCACAGCACACAAGAGCTGTTGATCCAATGCTGCTTCCTTCACTTCAAACTAAATACGGCAAGAGTCGACTTTAGCTCCCGTGAGCTAAAAATGCAGATTTACTTCAAAGGACTTTGGTGTGGAAGAGTGAACTTAAGTTTCCATCTAACATAGAGATCAAGTGGAGAAAATATTATTGATGCTGTATGTATATATTATAAACGTAAGCGGACATAGACTACACTTAAAGACGAGGGAAATTGTGTAGTTCAAACCACGGCCTTCACCTATTTTCAGAAAAAGAATCGAGACGAGAACACGTGAACCGAATCAGCCAAACACACTTTGTCATGATCCAGCGGTGTGCGACACATGTCCTGTCACCTCACATTCCGTGCAGTACGTGCAGCTGACAGTTTGTATGTAGCTGTAGAGCTTTCTGCTTAACGAGAGCTAACATTTTTCCGGGTCCAGTCATGCAGTCTCAAGTGTTGGGGTTAATTGTGCAGATCTGATTCCATCTCTGAGGCTGAGGCTGAACTCTGTGGTCAGGTATACTGTAGAGTCAAGCGGTGTCTGATCGCCCTCCTCAGACTGTTTGCCCTCCTCAGACTGTTTGCCCTCCTCAGACTGCCCTGTCCTGCAGTGAGAGGCTCTTTTCACTTCATATTACTGTTACTTCAAGGGTTAAAATCAACTTCAAACAAATCTCTGTCTAAGTTTGGAAGCAACATCGTTCTTCGCCCCGGCGTGATTGCAGTGGCCACCGTTTCCAATTTTTGGTCTACAGGGGTTTGACCAATCAGGCTCATCCACCGACTCTGTGGCAACCTCAATACACGCGGGGCCTTCAAAGAGTTTGTGGCTGCACGCAGCTCTGTGGGGCGGCAGGTATCAAATGAATCTAAGTTAATATCCGAGAGCAGCAGATGTCTAATGAAATATCTCGGTCAAATATCTCAAAGTGTACAGAATAAAGAATTAGGGCGACACACACACACACACACACACGAAAAACCCACTAGCATGTGGCAACGCGCGCGTGCTTGACGTACACCTCTGCAGCGCTACAAGCCGAGTCCATCTTGATGTGGTTAATCAGTGCGACTGGATAGCTGCAGAGGAGGGGTCCTCTCTGGGGCTGGACGGACCCTAATAGCCTGTGGCAGGGCAGCGATTAGAAACAGGTGCTAGGACTGAGGTCAGCTGGGGAAGCAGCGCTGAACGCCAGCGTTCACTGGACCTCCTCTCAGTGCTCCTTCACTGTGGTCACCTGACAGTCAGTGTAGCCACAACGGTGACGCTTATGTTTCTATGTTGAGCTTTTTTTTCTTCTTTTTTTTAGAACATTTTGGCATCAAAACTCAAGATATTTCTTTTGTCCGTCGTGGGCTACAGTAAAAACATGGTATGATCCAACATGGCCCCCTGTGTATAGCTGCACTCAATGTAAAAGCTAATTCTGAGGCAATAATGAAAAACAATAATCATACAATTATATGATTTTATTTGCAATTTCTGCCAAATGAAAATAATTTCAGTTCAATTTTACAGGATATGATGATATAAGGCCATAAATCAAATGTAACCTTTAATCATCAGACTTTAGCAGAGGAGGGAGTTTTAGCTCATTCACGTTGTAGGTCGTCACACGTTAAACAGCTGTTTACAAGGGTCTCGTTAAATGACAGCATGTGTGTTCATCAACACTGAACTCACATCAAACCCATGATCCTTCATTTCATTTGAATTTCAGTTAAACTTCACAGACATTAGACTGGTAACGACTCGGACAGCAGGGGGCGTCACATTTATGTTTGTTTACAACTGGTAAACAGCTGCTTCACTGTCACATTAAACCAGATCAAATATAACCCAGAGAAGAAGAACAGACAGTGGACTAACGCCATATTATTCACACAAACACAACTAAAGCTCGACCAGGCAACACACACACACACACTGAACTGTGCTATAAAAAGCATGCAAGTCTGCAGGTGGCGATGTAACTGTAACTGTAAAGCTTTGCTGGACAGACACGCAGACAGACAGACGGACAGACAGATAGACTGTGGGAGTGGAGAATCATTTCTTCTTCTTCTTAGTTCATGTTGTTTGCACTTGTGTTTGAATGTGTTTCACTATTACTAAAGATTACTGTTCACCCTCCTGCACCAAAGTCCACAGAGTATTGTATGTATTAAGCTTGTAATGGTCACAGGAGCTGCTGCTTCACTGCTCTCACAAGTCAACTAGTTGATTAGTTGCACTGACTTAGTATTCACTTGGAAAAGTAATAATGAGAAATAAATGGAAAGTTGCAGACTTTGGTTTTATCCACACAGTACGATCCTTTTCTTTGTCATCTTTAAAACATTTCTATCCTCACAAAGGACTTTAAAAATGAAGAAAAGGAGTTATATACGTTATTATGTATAATGTATATAATATACATTACAATGTGTGTAATGACAGAACCTGAGCCAGGGCAAAAAGGGAAAATAAAGAATGAAAACAAAAGTTATCATAAAGCAAACAACTTGGTGACTTTGTTGCTATATTCAAATCTAAATCTGTGTAAACAGTTTACCAAGTTTATTCTCTATTTTTTATTTATTCATTTTAACCTCGTTCCTTATTTTCTTATCAACCCTATAGTTCATTCTACTGTGTATCATGTAGCGTATGCATGTACCACAGAACACTTGTATGTATGTGTGTGTGTGTATGACCTCCACAGTCCTGTTCTCACATCTCCACCCATTGACCTTACAACCCAAATGCTGTAAGCACATGCTACGCTAACAACAGCCACATGTCCGATGGCATGCTAAACACATGCAGCTATATATCTCTTTTTATCACTCTTCCACCTCATTTAAATAAACATGCAATCGTTTAACGTGAGTGTCGTCCTTTGTGTCCACAGGTGCCCTTCCTTATCTGAGGCCTGAAATCACCTGATCACAAGCTGCACACAGATCTGTGTGTACGGCGATGGACGTCTTTTAATATCCGGACCAAATCTTTTTTCTTTCTTTTTTTTTTTTTTGAACTACCATTTACCAGGACCATGTTTCTCCACCGCAGAACTTAACATGATTAATTCCTGGTGGAGGCGGAAAAAAAATTGACAAAAAAATAAAGAGAGGAGAAAAAAAAAGAAGAAGAAGGGACCACAAGAAGGAAATATGAGACCAAAAACAGACTGGCAAACATTTGCTGCATCAGTATAGTGGATGAACAGCAGAGACGTCAGGGCTTCATGTGGTTGCATCAGTGGAGGCTGTGACCAAACACACGTCTGTGCAAAGACAACAAACGCAATTCTCTTGTCAAAGGCTGCCGCCGGCCCGCTGCACAAACATGTTTACATGTGACATTCTGTGTATCGCCAACTTACTGCCGTCAACGTATCTGTATCGACTGCAGGGCAACAACACGCAAACAAAGACATGATCTTACTGTGATTATATGAGATCTTTATGTCCCGACACACGCAGACAAATGAAGAACAAGGAAACAAAAAAGCTCATGTTTGGGTTTTATTGTATCAGGAAGTCTAATGTACACCACATCTGTACTGCAGAGTTCATTCAAACATCCTCCTCCTCCTCCTCCTCCCTCCTCCCTGTCTCCCAGTCTGTCCTTCTGTCTCATTGATGTTTTCGGACGGTGAGGCAAAGGATCCTGACCCTTTTGTAGTTTTAGAGAGGAGGTCAGAGGGTGACTTTAGGGAAAGTGACAGATGAGAGAGCTGTGGAAGACGTGGCTGTAAAGACGAAGGGTGGGGGGGGGCAGGGGCGGGGCGGGGGGATAGGCAAGATCGATCACAGGGTTAAAAGAAAACCCCTTTAAGATCCTCTCCCTGTGAGGAAAGAGCCGCCAGGTCACAAGTCACGACCGAGAGACACTTGAGTTCTGGACTGAAGGCAGCGCTCCTCTCTCCTCCCGGACGACTCCACGTGCAATATCATGTATCTCTGAGTCGACCTCGCCATTAAAAACAGGGAAAACAAAAAAACAGCAAATGTGCCTCTGGAAGTTTTTTGCGAAACACTTTGGATTCAGACTCTGGATCTGGTTTGGAACTCTGGAAGAACACATGTGCCTTTGGAGGCTTTTTGGGGTCCAAAACAAATAGGAAACATAGTTAATATTGCTGCAATGAGGGGGACCACATTTGTGAGGACTTAAAAATCAAGGGAACAACGATGTAAACTGAACTTTAGCAGGAATGACAAAGCCAAAAGTGTATTTCATATTTTTTTATTTTATTTTCTATGTGTGTTTCTTGGGACCTCTGGTTTTTTTTACCTTTCAGAGAAGAGAAATTGGATTTTGACGCATTTATTGTCACAAATGTGTCAACAAACAAACAACTCTCTCCCCGTGACGTCCCATCAGACACGTATCTCTGTTTTTATATACGAGTGAAGCAGCCCCGCCCTTGCCTTTTTTTATTCCTTTTTATATATTTGTATTATTTGACAAAGCGATGTGACAGAACGTCATGTGTACGAGCGCATTATCTCTACTATTTATAATAAAATAATAAAAAAAAAAAAAAGCCAAAAATAGCCCCAGTTTTCTTCACTCTCCACTCAGTAAATGGATCCTTTGTGTTTTATGTGTGATTCACATTGAACTGGTGTCGGAGACAAATGTTTTACTTTTGAAGACGCTCATGTGAAACCCTCCAACCATAATAAGTGCAGGCCAGAGTGTGGAGAATCACCAGACACTGGATTGTGACACGGAACACAACAGACGTGCTGTAAAAATGCTCTCACATCTGCAGTGGTGTGTATTAATACCCTGCCTGCCCCGGCTACTGTAACAAACTCACTTTTGTTTAGCAACGACGGCCCTTTTATACCCCAAACTCTGCAACCCATCCACCCTGCTTACACACAGCACACACACACACACACACACACAGGGCCTCCTCTGTCACTGTGTGTGTGTGTGTGTGTGTGCACCACATGCACTCATACATTATGTTCATGTTCACATATAGTGTTGTTTCTGTGTGTGTGTGTGTGTGTGTGTGTGTTCATGCAGCCTGAGGGTATTAAGCCCTAATTATAACATTCTTCTGATTAATCGTGTCTGCATGGGCGGCGCTGCATGTGTGTGTGTGTGTGTGTGTGTGTAAGCTGGACCACACACTCCATATAAATAAAGTCTAAGTCAATAACAACGGTTAAGGATCACTCATAGTCTTGTCAACTCTGTTTGCTAAGTCTGAATAATTCAGCCAATGAAAGGACACCGGCACACACACACACACACACACACACACACACACACACACACGCACACACACACACACACACACACTCTGTGTTTGCTTTCTTAATCAGTCCATACCATTAAAGATGAAGACAAATCACACCTGCGAAATTCCAAAGCTGCTGAGACATCACTTTTATTAATGAAGCCTCCCCTGCACTGAAAAGACTATTATTTCTTTAATACGCCCCAGAGTGTAGTTCCACACGGCCTATTTTCATACTGTCACATCATGACAAAGTTTTGGATCGCCACAGTGGTCACACACACACACACACACACACACACACACACACACAGTTTTAGTCCAAATAAATCCAAATTAAATAAACAGATTTTTGTCTAAATACATGCGTTTATTCTGTTTCTTAACGTGAAAAAAACCCCAAAACCTCACGTTCTATCAACACAGGTGCAATCGCTAACCTTGCAAGTCTATTAAATTTGCAGGTATTTTTTATTTATTTTATTTTAAATATTTACTTTTCTTGCAGTTTAAAAATCATAGTCGCACCATTTCTCATTTGTGTTTTGGCTCAAAGTTTAAACATGTGGCCTGTATGAACTCGCCCATACTCTCTCGCTCTAGCTATCTATCTATCCATCTATCTATCTATCAATCTATCCATCTATCCATCTATCTATCCATCTATCTATCTATCTATCTATCTATCTATCTATCTATCTATCTATCTATCCATCTATCTATCTATCTATCTATCTATCTATCTATCTATCTATCTCTATCTATCTATCTATCTATCCATCTATCTATCTATCTATCTATCTATCTATCCATCTATCTATCTATCTATCTATCTATCTATCTATCTATCTGTCTATCTATCTGTGACATAAGTAAATGGTCTGTATTTATATAGTGAGCGGCTGTGGATCAGTGGGAGAGCAGGTCGTCCTTCGGCTGGAAGGTCGTGGATTGGATTACCTGATAGATGCGTGAGTGAATGGGTGAATGGCTCGTCAGGCCAGTATGAATTCAGATCATTGACGTATATGTATAGAACATGTACATCATATGTACATATGAGGTTCACATACATGTGAATGGTCTATGTTTATATGGTGAGTGGCAGTGGATCAGAGGGAGAGCAGGCAGTATGAATGCATGAGTGAATGAGTGTGAATGAGTGAATGGCAAAACTGTAGTCCAGTTGTTAGTGGTCAAACAGATCATTCTCACACACACACACATATACACACACACATACATAAACCCACTGTATTTGAACATGTATTTTTAATATACACTCTGTACAAATAAAAAATAATAATAATAAAATATTTACTATGGTTATTGCACTTTTTGTGTAGTGTATGTACAATATAAGAACACATGAGGTAAAAACATCAATAACATAAATGTTTTTTATAGAGCAGGCGACTGTGGATCAGTGGGAGAGCAGTTTGTCCTTCGCCTAGAAGACCTTGCCTTCGATCCCATGGGGACAAGATGCGCTCTATGAATGTGTGAGTGAATGGATGAATGGCAATTGTGAGAATTCATCATGTCTAGAAAATACACACCACTTACATACTGTATAAAACATGCATGAATAATATAATAAGACACAGATCTGACCTGCTGAAATGCAAACTGACCAGTAGAATGAGAACGAAAGGTGATTTAATCAAATGTGAACACATGGTTGTTGGTCTTATTTCATAAACTACTGTTGTATACATACAGTATAGAAATGTTATATCACCATAAATGCAGATAAAGCATATGCATGAATATATCACCATGTACAGTATGTGCGTTATCCATGGATGAAGGGACATACCAGCCGCGTCGTTAGTACACATGTTCAACAGCTTGTTAACACAAGTTTCTAATCAACTAACCACAAGGTCAGCGACCTTTGCGAGTGTATAAGTCGTATATAACATGTCCGCATGGGACACTTGCTGTTCTGGGGTCTAACTACCGTGTTCATTATGGTTTATGTTGTGCGTAAGTGTGAGCTGATGTTTTCAGAGACTCTCCTGCTGTGAGACATTAGCTCCCACTGGACCAGTTTGACTTTTGAATGTAAAGCGCTCATTTTATTTTGTCCACGACAGACACACATCGTAGGAAACACTTTTACATCCATGTGATCTGCTAACTTGCATCTTAGACGCCCCGCCCCCCCCGCTAAAGAATTCGTTTTTCTCTCTCCATGTACATCCAACATGACCTCGCGCTCATGCCAGCAGCTGCTGCTGTCACTCTCACTGTGTTAAATGAGTGTGTGTGTGTGTGTGTGTGTGTGTGTATGACTCTACCATGTGTGCTGTGGCTCTTTGTTGAATAAACTCAAAAATGATCTTGTGGTCAGAGAGAAACCCTGGCACACTAACACGGTGGGGGTTTGAATGTGATGACCAGCTGGCCCGTGTTCGCGTGTTCTCCCTGTGACCGTTTGGGTTTACCACAGATGTTCTGGCTCCAAAGACTCGCTGGGTTCATGTGAGCTCTGAACAGGATGATGAGTAGTTTAAGGAAGTAGTTGAACAACTTTAAGCATCAGTAAATTTACCTTCATCTGACAGTGTGGACACGAGCTTTACTACGTTTGGATGGAATTCCAGACTAAAGTTCACTGAACTAAAGTTGATTGTTCTCAAGCATTTTCTGAAATCTGGTTATATTTCTGTGCCAGGAAGCAACTTGAGACACAAAATGGCTGCCAATGGCAACACAAGAAGCTGATTTTAGCCCCTTAACAAAAAGATCACCCATTTATATCTATGTGCACTTAATTCTACAATATCTTAAGCACCTGTTTGCTGTTTTCTCTGAGCATTAGTCTGTAAACTACTCACTTCTCTGTGTTTTTAGCTCTCATTTAGTACATTTGTGTCACTCAGGTAAATCAGAATGAAGACTGTCAATCACCAAAATCATGAAACGACACATTTATTGAGGCAGACGTGCATCTACACCTCCTGTGTACCTGCACACCTGAACATCTGCCGTCTCACTCAGGTGTGGCTAACAGCTGAGCTAACAGGTGAGACTTATTCATATTATGATTTCATGATTCTGTAAATTAAATTGTGTTGGTTGTTCCTTTTAAGAGACACATTTTATTTTCACACTGAATTAAAAACAGCACATTGTAATTTGTGCATTTGTTAAAGTTAATATCAGTAATTCAGGGAAAATGAGAGGAAATGCATTAAGAGTCCATTTACGGTGTACGTCCCTAAATGTTCTGCTTGTGCCCGTAGAATGTTCAGTTCGGGGTCAGTGTGTATGGAGCTCTGGTTGAAGTTAGTCGAACCCGGACTACGAGAAACTGGCTTCCTCTTCTTCACACTAAGGTAAGGAAATGCTGTGTTTTTTCCCTGTGTGCATTGTAAATACGTTATTGATTGAACTATATGTGCACGAGTAGATCTGGACAGACAGGGGTTTAGGGCTTTAGTTACACTTTAAGGTTCCGACTTTGCCCCCCATGTTTGAACAGATATTTGAAATTCTGATCAAATGCGACAGCGTTAACATCTGTCCATCACTATGTCCAAGTGTGGAGCGTGATATCAGCATGTCTCTTCTGTCCAGGAGGGAACCAGGTGTTAGGAAGCTTTTTCAAAGCCCCTCCTTTGTACACCAGCTTGCCGTACAAGCCCCTGTACAGACATTTAACCTCTGACACTCTCCAGCATTCACACACTCTGTCATCGCAGGTCCCGGCTGCTGCTGACCTGAGCACTAACACATGCTGGGGCCAACTTAACCTCTGGACCCTCAGACGGAAAAACACTTCTGCAGAGGAGAGGGAGGGCAAATCTGAGGAGGGGGAGTGGCAGGAGAAGGAGGAGGGGAGTGGGTGGACGAGTGACGGGTGAATGAGACGCGGGATCAATGCGTATGAGACGGAGAGAGTGGCAGACAAACAAAGACCACTGTAAACATACAATAATCATTCTCATTTGAAAAGGATTTCATCTTAACACACTGAATTTCCTAATAATGATAGTTATGTTAAGTTAATGATCTGAGAACATTTCAGGGCGTGGTTTAACTCAGGCGACACTGGAGATTTGATATAAAGCATTTTTCCTTCTAGTGACAGCAATTCAACTATTTTACATTCTCTGACTCTGCAAAGAAGCTGAAAGAAGTAGAAGAAGAAAGCAGGGACGTTGCTTCTCACGTTAAGCCTTTTGTGATGAATTCCTTTTTTGTTGGAGCTCCGTTGCAGACGTTTCTGCTGCGAGAAATCAAAGCTGGCAGACTTGGTTGAGTTCACCCAGGCTAATGTGAGAGGGAATCAAAACAGAGAGCAAAATAAAACAAAACAATGAGCTAAAGTTGCTGAATGTAAACCAATCGTCATGTGACTTATTTATTTCTTCATTTCTTTATTTTTGGTACTTGATTCATCCCCGCAGGGAAATTCCTCTCTACAATTAACACATCCTCTATTAGGAACCTTCCCAGAATTAGGAGCAGTGGGCAGCCACTCAACTGCGCCTGGGGGTCAATCGGTGTTGAGTACCTTGCTCAGGGGTACCCCAGATTTTTGGAACAGGCATCTTCTGGTTACAAACTCAGCTCCTTTTTCACTTGGCCATGGGATGTGATCGAGTGTTAACCGGCTTCCAGTTCCACCAGGACATGATTCACGCATACATTTCCCATGCTGTGGAACATAGTGAAGATTAGAAACATTTTGTCTTTAAAGGACGCTTTGTTACATCTAGATTACTGAACTTATTACGATCAAGATGTTCCGACAAGTCAAAATGCTGCAGCACCAGTTCTGACTGGAACTAGAAGGAGAGACCATATCACTCCAGCTTCTCTGCGCTGGCTCCCCGGACAGTTTAGAATTCACTTTAAAATCCTCCTCCTGGGGGAATTGTGTGGTGACTTTATTACATGTCATTAACCTTGTTCTTTCTCTTCCTAGTTTGTGTCTTCTCTGTCCTGTCCTCTTTGTCGCTCTCTCTGTCCTCATCTTGCAGGCTGCAGGATCCAGATCCAGTTTCAAGGCTATTATTATTATTATTATGATGATGATGATGACGACTTACAGTAGTATTATTTTCATCATTATACTATAATTAAAGTTGATATCAGTATCATTTTCATCAACACATCTCTGCTGCTGCTTGTATAAATGACATTGTAGTTCTATAAATATGTTATTACTGATTCAGAATTGTCCTAATATATCTGCTCCTGGTCTCACTCTCCTGTCTCACCCTCACGTCCCTCTTTCACGTTTTCTTCCCACTTATTGACAGATTTTCCCCCATTTTTCCTTCCACCCCAACCGGTCGAGGCAGATGCTGCACATCTTTGTTCTGTCATTATTTTCTCTCCACTGATGCTCAGTGTTTCTGGTTTCTGCCTTGAGATAATGCATGTCGGGATTTGACGCTAATAAAAATACAATGAATTGAATTGAATTGAAAACCACTCACATGTCTCCACATTCACAGCCGTGTATTTGCCACTGGAGGCAAATACACGGCTTCTCTGCCCTAGAAATAATCTCCATCCACTGTTGATTCTCATATAAACTGGGCTAGGCTAGTTCTTCCTTCCTGGTTCCAGTGTTTATGCTGAGCTAAGCAGCTGCTACCTGGGTGGTATCAACCTTCACAATCAAACTGTTCCTTTGGTATAAAAATATTTATCATTGCCAATTTAAATAAGCCGTTGCCCTGTGTGGTTCTCACAGTTCTGCTGTGGAAGCCATAAATGAAGGCGTATCTTGTGAGAAACACGAACAGACAGCTCGTAAATGAGTTTGTTTGACTGTTCATTTGACACCCTTTCTTTCCATTAGAAAACTCCATTGTCAGAAGTGATTGGTCCAAGTTCGCCACAGCTCCTGTTCCGTGTGGACGAGGAAACTGAGGGCGCTGCCCAAACACATTGATACTCAAATGACAGAATTTGTGTGTGAGTATCAATTTTACAAACCACAGCTGCCAAGAGAGTGTTTTGACAGCGGTGGAGCGACGAGTAAAAATATCCAACGGAAAAGCAGAACTGCCCTGATTCTTTTTTTTATTTTATAGAATCACATGATAGGGGAGCGATGAGGGAAGAGAGCGAGCGCAAAGCACTGCAGACAACAATATGAACAGTGTTTTCATTTTCCCTGTGTGTCAGTGGACGCTGCGTAAAATATGTGTGTTGCAGCTTGCATGTGTTTCTCTGCACAGACAAAAGACAATTGGCAGACAGTGACGCAGATCAGGGGTGAAAAAAGGGGCCGAAGGAATGAAGTCAGACGGGAATTTAAATGGGAAATGATGGCGAACAAAACAAGAGCAAAGCGACTGGTTCGGAACGAGCGCCGAGCCGCTGGCACTGCTCGTGGGGGCTCACTTTTCCCCCACAAACATCACATGTCCTGCGTGTGTGTGCAAAAACAAACTGTTAGAAGTGGAACGGTGAGAGGATCTCTGCTGTGCAGCACCGCTCTTTTAGGGGAACAATGTTAATATTGCGATGCAATAACATGCCACAAGCAATTTTAACGCGACCAGGTCGTGCCATTGAGCCCTGATTGCGAGCACAAACAGGAAAACACTGGAGGTTAAAACCCACTTTCTTGGCAGGGTTGCACTTCTGTTTAATCTCTCCTGACAGTCATCTGGACCAACATAGAGACATCTGTCGGCAAAAAGCTCACTCATGTGGATTTACGTCTGTCTGCAATGAGTTTACTCATGCCTCACTTTAAAGCCAAGCGCAGCAATAATTCATATCATTTTTTTTTATTTTGACTTCATCTCCAGCTGATGATAGACATTCAATACCCCGTTCATCTGCTTCTGCCTGTCACTGTCTGTTAGGTGTGTTTTTTTTCTCCCTGGGAAACATAAAAGAAAACGTCAGGAAATGACGCATGATTTTATGATGAGGCTGCTTTAGGATTTACATGGACATGAGACTCTTTGCATTGTGAGCATTCACTTGGACTATTTAGCAATTACAATTTCAAATACTGATTGAAAACATCACCATTACATACTTTCAGCCCTCGGGGATTCAACGTGTCCTAAAATGAAACAACAACCGCTTGTCGTTTAACACTCTTCTGCAGACACGACTGCTGAACATCTTACTGGAAAGAGATGGACTGGTTTATTGAAAACCAGAAAGAGAGTGTTATATAGTCACACATGAATTTATTACACATTGAACAGAATACTTAAAGAGTATTTGGAAATTGGACAAGATCAGAAAGACGGTGGTCGGTGACCTGGTGACACTGATGAAGGGTGAAGAACAATCGATCACGTGACCTGATCAAAAGTGGATGGCAGCATTGAACTGTAAGTTCAGAGGAATTACTTGCAACCAGGCTCTGAGCATATGTGCACTAGCTTTGCCAGTATGTCTCCAAATAATGGTTCACGGGCCAAATCTGGACCACACAAACCTAGTATCCGGCCCATGTGGAAGTACGCTCATGAGCTTTTTACTTGAGTGTAGTTGCACCATGTTATCGTCATAGTCGCGTCCTTCTTCACCTAATAATCTCCGACAGGCAGCACAATGCAATGCTGCCCTCCACAGGAAGAATACATTTGTGTATGCGGTTCAAAGTTCTTCAACACAGTTGAAAATCCTTCTTCTTCTGCTTCCTCCAGTAAGTTCCAGCAGGCTGTACACTAAAAGATGCACAGCCACCGTCCACGGCTCACGCTCACAATCACACTGTGAAATGTGAAAGGACACATGTGGGAGCTCATGGGCGTTCGCTGACTTTGCCGGAGGAGGTTTGGAAAGCGTGAATGTGGAAGTAAGTGAGAATGTTTTTAATTGTCATTTATGATTGTTTAACTTTTCAAAGGCATCCTGTTTTCTCCGCCTCAGTGAGGAGAGAGTAAGAGGGAGAGTAAGAGAGATTTTTTAATGCATTGTAGAGAGCGAGCAGAGCAGCGGCTCAAACTGATCGTTTCTCATCAGTTTGGATCTAAAGCTCAAAATCAAGGAAAGCCGTGCCTCCTCACCACAGACTCACATTCATGCTGCAGCTCCATGCAGCTCTTATGACGATCATTTCAATATGTTTCAATTTGATGAGCCACAATTAATATTACGGATATATATTAATATTACGGATATATATTAATATTACGGATATCGGCATCATTTAAACTGTTCATATTTCATTTTTTGAAACGGTCAGAACGATGTTATTTATGTTTATAACATCATTAAATTTAAAAACTCACATTTTGACAAGGAAAAAAAAATGAACTGGAATTTCTCATTATAAATATTAATAATTCAGTTTAGTTCTGAGCAGCTTTAATTCCAGTGTCAGTTATCGATGGTTTAATTATGACTAGTTATTATTCAAATCCATATCGACAGCATCATTCTGACTATAGTTCAAACCACAAATTGAGGTGAATTACAGATGCATTGAATCTCTATATCATGACTTAATGTGAAGTGTCCAAATGAAAGTGATCGTCATTTTCATCATAATTATTAGGAAAAAAACATCATCAGCTAACGAAACCACGGCTTCATCTTTGCTAAAGGAAGAACGCTGTGATTCAGAGACTGTGTCACTGCTGGTTTCATGTGGTTTTCATCATCTCTGACACATTAAACCTCCATGTGGGCGTGTCTCATGTGTTTGATAATGTATGTTTCTAAGCTTTTAGTTCAGGGTTAGTGGTAGGTCAGTGGTAGTTATGGTTAAGGTTAGTGTTAGGTCAGTGGTAGTTATGGTTAGGGTTAGTGTTAGGTCAGTGGTAGTTATAGTTAGGGTTAGGTCAGTGGTAGTTATGGTTAAGGTTAGGGTTAGTGTTAGGTCAGTGGTAGTTATGGTTAGGTTAGGGGTTAATGTTAGGTCAGTGAAGTAGTTATGGTTAGGGGTTGAGTGTTAGGTCAGTGGTAGTTATGGTTAAAGGTTAGGGTTAGTGTTAGGTCAGTGGTAGTTATGGGTTAGGGTTAGTGTTAGGTCAGTGGTAGTTATGGTTAAGGTTAGGGTTAGGTCAGTGGTAGTTATGGTTAAGGGTTAGAGTAAAAATGAATGTAAGTCAATGTAATGTGCTCTGTAATCATGGAAACCAGACTCTGTGTGTGTGTGTGTGTGAACTCCACCAGCTGCAGCCAGTTCCATCATCAGCACCTCTAAATGATCCGCCCTGTCACATGTACACTACTGTCAGACTGTGGAGTCTGACAACCATCAGTGGTGCTGTTACAAGTACAAGTATCCTGTTGTGTCTGTTCTCATCTGCTCAGCTTCACTCCTGCGCCCTGGAACCCTGTTCTGCCACTTATTGTTGCTGCCTTAACACTTCCTGGTTGTTTCCCACATTTGCAGAGAATTGACAAACACATAAAAGACAGACTGGCATGGACGTAGGTCCGCGGCTTCTGTTCACCAGATCCATTGAAAACAAATGCACATAGTTGTAGACAATGGATGGATAGATGTGTACAGTGATGTGTGAAACTGTAGTGGGAGCACCATCGAAAGAAAAGGTGAAAAGACGTCCGGAGTCGACAATGCATTAAAAATATGTTTGCAGCGTTATCACTGTACTGCTCACACCTCTGCACCAAAGTCCACCGAGGAAGCACGTGTTTGTAGCTCATGAGGACACGAGGCTGTTCTTCTGCTGCAGCCTCAGGAAAAATCTGAATGAAAGATTTCAAACTCTGAAGTCACTGAAATGTAAAATTGCTGTTTTTGGTTCAGGGATTAAACTTCAACAGTTTACAAAGTGACTCAAAAAAGCGACAAAGCATTTTGAAAACATGGTCGTCTTCAGCGAACATCGATTTCATATATAAACCGCACTGTTGTGTGGAATCTGGGGCAGATCAGTGACATCATAATAAACCTGAACTACCTGTTTAAGGTTAATTTGTGTCTGCATTAAAACAACAGTCTCAGTATCTCTGGTTTGTTATGATTTTTTTTTTATTATTATTATTATTATTATTGTTATTATGGAGTGCTGATCTTAAATCTGTTTTTCTTGTTTCTTCAAGAATTCAATTCTATGTTTTAGTTTTAAAGCATCTTAATTTAGACGTTTCTGTTTGATCGTTTCATTCCCTGGGAGCTATATTAATATAATTACTGCTTTTTCTATACAACCAATTTCAGCCCCATTCAGAACAGAAAGTATGTGTCCATAAGTGTGTGTGTGACAATTCAGCTTTTATGCCCACAGATTAGGGCGGGGGAGAGCGCTCTCCATCATGACTTACACTGTTGTAGCTGAGCATGTGATTCATGTGAAACATAACACACTGCCATTATGTAACTGTGTCTTTAAATTAGGACATTTCTATTTTCAGGCCAAATATGTTGAATTACGTTATTATTATATTATATTCTTATAATCAAAAGAGTGATGGATGATTTGGACGCTGTGGTGTACACCACGAGTGCATATATGAGACTTCGTGCTCCGTGCAATAGAATCTGCTTTACATCGGCAAGTGAGGTTTGGCTGAGAGTCTGAGGACAAACTATGGCCGCACTGTGTTTGTGGTTACGTCATGTTGGTGAGTGTGAAAGCTGACGAGACAAATGAAAGGAAGCGTGATTAAGATGCAGAATGAAGGAAGAAGAAGGAAGAAATAGGACGTTATTTGTGGTATATTTTTTAGGTAAAGTTGGTAAAAAACACAATTGACTTTGCAGAATTTCTCCCAGCTCCAGAACAAGCGAGGATTTCTTAAACAGATGGAAGGAGAAGGCAGAAGCAAGTGACGGCCAACCTTTCCTGAAGGAATCCACTTATGGAGAAATATAGCGTCTCCTCAGAGCTCGTCTGTCAGCGGGAGCGTGGTTGGAGCTGGGAGGTAAACACAGTGATTCTTGGAGCGCTGCAGTGTACGGGATGTAAAACGGAGGTGGGATAGCAGCTGAGGCTGTCCACTGACCATGAATCAGGCTGAGGCACCGTGAAGCAGCGGCCCTCATAGGAGCCAGATGGGCCCTTGGCTCAGTATTGGCATGAATGAGGGAACACACACACACACACACACAGGCAGGACGGGAACAAACAGGCCCTTATGTGAACTGCAGATGTGAAAGAAACAGAGGCGAAGAAAATATGTACACAACATTTAATATAAAACACTTTTACATTGAAGTACTTGTATGTAGGTTATATACACAATGTCAATCTCACTGACTTTTATATTTATTATTGTTGTGATATGTCATCTGTCATGAATTTTGCTGCTTTTATTATATCATTATACATATAATGTATTATTATATATTGTCTTATAAGGCAGTGGCAGTTCTGATATTGTTGCACATTTGATTTTAAATTGAACATTTATTAAAAAAACAAAACATGGAATTGACATAAGATTTTTCATTTTAAGCCTGATTATGTGTATCACAAGGATGACACCATATTTATAGGCAATTGCATTGTTTTTAGACATGTAAATAACTTTTATTAGACATATAATCTGAAATTAAATGTAACAATTGTATTTAAAGTTCAACACCAACATCATTATCATCATCATCATCAACAACAGTGTCCTTTATTTAAAACAGGGAAAGATAAAGATATCACCTAGTAGAAATATGAAATATAACTAATTAATTATACATGAATAAACAAAACAGCAACAGAGAAACACGAGGTAGACGAGACACTGTCATCCACAAACATTCATATTCATCAAATGTGTTTGAATTCAATTATGTCCAGCCTTCACCATTAAACCACTTGTTTGTATGTGTTATGTTACATAATAATAATGATGGAATTGTATAAAAACACAAACAAGTCAATCATTTATTTATTTCCTTTTGTATAACATTTTGGACGACAAACTAAAGTATGACATTTTTGTCTCATTTTGGACGACAAACTAAAGTATGACATTTTTGTCTCATTTTGGACGACATACTAAACTATGACTTTTTTGTC